>NW_027460033.1:5000-17500 GCF_025594145.1 Primulina tabacum
AGAGAAAAAATTTTGGGGCAAAATGGGTTAAGGTTTAGGGTTTAGGGTTTAGGGTTTAGGGTTTAGGGTTTAGGGTTTAGGGTTTAGGGTTTAGGGTTTAGGGTTTAGGGTTTAGGGTTTAGGGTTTAGGGTTTAGGGTTTTTTTTTTTTTTTTTTTTTTTTTTTTTTTTTAAATCAAAGTTTATTTTTATACAACAAAGAGCAGTACAAATAAAACCTAATGGGAGGGAGACTGTGTCAAGACCTCCGCAAAAGGCTATACAATCACAACATCAAAACAAAAATAACGACATACTACAACAGGGCAACCCGAAATACAACAGAACAAAAAGCAAACAAACCAGAGGTTGCCCCAGAATACATCAATCAAAATAAAACAAAGGGTGGGCAAGGAGAACTCTGCAGTGAACGCCCACCTCAAAGCATATCAACCTGAATCAGGCGGTCGCCCATAAGGTAACCCCGCCTGACTCTTCTGAGTCCTGTAAAACCGGCGCTGCTGTGAGCGCGTGCGACCGGGTAGTGGCAAGGACTGACATGCAGTAGTAGGAGGAAGAGCCAAATCAGCCTCTCGAGAACCACTCCCAAGGTCAATCTGTAACGGAGTAATGGGACCAGAAGCTGTAGTAACAACCATCTGTGACGGAGCAGTGGAGACAATCATCGGGTCTATCACCACGGGAACAACATCAACCGGAGAAGAGCTCGACCCAGAACTAGACCCCTGAGCACCACCTGCAATAACGGAAGTAACAACCACTGAAATGTCCTGAGGAGTAGGCATGGTAGCCACCACAACCTGAGGCACCAATGGAATATCCTCAACAATAGCCTCTAAAGAATGAGAAGAGGACGATGGGCATGAAGATGAACCAACACCAGAATCAACACCTGGGAAGGAATCTCCTGTAATAGAGTGAAGAACCTCGAACTGGTTACTCGAAGGAGAAGCCAGGGGAGTAACCTGACTAGAAGCCTGGCGACGCCTACGTCGCTGCTGAATCCATCCTGGCTCAGTACTCCCAGAACCAGCACCACTAGAAGGAACCGAGTCATGCGGAACACTGTGAGGCTGACCCGAAGACCCTGGATCAGCCGAAGAATTATGAGGACGCTTTCCCTGATCTTTGGAACGGCTGCCAAAAGACCTAAAACCAGAACTAGAACAGCGCTGCACAGAATGGCCTAACATATGGCACTCCGTACAAAAATAGGGGACTTTTTCATAGACCACCCCCAAAGTCTGTCTGTGACTGCCCCACCCCACCCAGATTTGATCCGGACGAGGTTGCAACACATCAATCTCAACGCAAATGCGGGCAAAAGAGCCTCGAGAACCATCAGCTGTAATCTCATCCACCATAAGAGGGTTCCCTAAAATCTTACCAATCTGATAAAGACACTGCTTGTCATATAAATGCAGAGGTAAATCAAGAATCCGAACCCAAACCGGAGTAATCGAAGACTCGGCCTCAAATTTAAACTCTGGTGTCCATTTAGAAAAACGAATCGAAACTGTCCCGATAGAAACAAACTTTTGAGACCATAATTTAAGAAAATCTTCCTCAACAGAAAAAATAATAACCAAAAAGCCTCGGGGAAGAAATTTCACGGTAAACGAGCCCATGAAGCCAAAATGGGAAAAAGCAGTCATGATAGCACTATTGGGTGTAACACCCCGGTTCCCTGTAACACGGCCAATCAACGAAAATTTAAAAGGCACTGACAGGGAAGAAATAACCTGATCCGGGAAGAGAATACCCGGAATACCATCCACAAGAGTCGGCTCCGCAGGCCCACCCAGCATGTCACCAAACCCTGCAAAGCTCTGTTTGGCTGGAGGAAGAGCAGTGATATCTCGAAATGAAGCCAAAGGAGGGACTGGTGAAGGCGGAACAGTGGCCGAAACATCAGGAGCAGAAGAACATGTAGGTTTGACCTCCGGTTGACCCCCGGCCAAATATGGCGAGGTGACCACCTGAACATCACTACCGACCAGAGACGACGATGGGAGCACAGAACCGGTACCCAAAAGAGAGGAACCGACCGGCGACAGAGGTGATCCACTCGACTTAAAGAACCCAAAAGGTATTTCGACACCATTATGCATGATAGTACCTAACAGTTCCGCATGAGCGGGCAGTTTCAGCCGAGAAGGCAAACGAACTGTAGAACGCACAGCACTTACCGGAGCAGCAGTACACAAAGGCGCTACTGCCGAGTCAACACGGTTGAGTTGACTCGGTGACTCGACCGCTTTCACCGGTGAGTTTCCAACCGGAGCAAAGCCGAAGGCCGGTGACGATGAGGAGGGACAGGAACCGGCCACTAAACCACCGGAAACGGCCGAAGACGTGTTGAACCGGGCAGAACTCGGCGACGAACTCGCTTGAAACCCATGAATTTGGGCGTTTTTGATTGCACCAACATTTGCTGAAATTGATTGCACCATGGAGTTACCCATGACTTGTAAAGTATACGGTAAAGAGGAATTGATAATCGGAGCACCGACGCCGGAGTAATTGGAAGACGAAACCGGCGCACCTAGGGTTTGAATGGTGCCAAACGTAGATCTGAAATTCCGTTCACCACCGGACGTTGTTGGTAACGGGCCTTGACTCATTGGAAGCGCCTTATCATGGGGATTCCGGATCTGGGTCTTGATCGGAAAACCATCACGAGAAACGGCCGTAATCGATGAAGAAGTGGACGGTGACGCGGTGAACAGTGCCGTCGGGACTTTGCCGGTCGATTTGGGGAAGCAAACAGACTCCGATTGACCTGAAAGTTGGACACAAGGATCGACTGGTGAAGACGGTTCCAACGGTATATCACTCGATACCGGACGATGCACGGTTACCGGCGCGACAGATTTCGCCGGAAATTGCGCAAATTTCGGACATTTGATCGTGCAATTGGCCGAGCAAAGGTGCTCCGATTGACCTGAAATTTTTACAGTAGCCTCGTCTCGTCGAGGCGCATCTGTTGGTGTCATTGGCCGGCCGGAAACCGGCGTTAACCTGGAGGCGATTTTTGGGCGATTTTTGTCTTATTTTGGGTCACTATTCACTTTAGAGAAAAAATTTTAGGGGCGAAATGGTTTAGGGTTTTTGGTTTAGGGTTTAGGGTTTAGGGTTTAGGGTTTAGGGTTTAGGGTTTAGGGTTTAGGGTTTAGGGTTTAGGGTTTAGGGTTTAGGGTTTAGGGTTTAGGGTTTAGGGTTTAGGGTTTAGGGTTTAGGGTTTAGGGTTTAGGGTTTAGGGTTTTTTTTTTTTTTTTTTTTTTTTTTTTTTCACCGCCGGAAGCGGGGGGGTTCGGCGGACCCCTGCCAGTATATACAACAAAAGAGCATAACAAAAAACACCTAATGGGAGGGGGACTAGGCCAAGACCTCCGCAAAAAGGCTATACAATCATAACATCAAAGCATAAATAGAGACATAGTACAACAAGGCAACCCGAAAAACAACAGAACAAAAAGCAAACAAACCAGCGGGTGCCCCGGAATACATCCAGCAAAATAAAACAAAATGTGGGTAAGGAGAATTCTGCAGTGAACGCCCACCAAAAGACGCCCAAAAGGCGAAAAACAATATCATCCTGGATCAGGAGGTCGTCCGTAGGGCAAAGCCGCCTGATCCGCCTTCTGTCTGTCATACCGCCGCTGCTGAGAACGCGTACGGCCGGGAAGCGGTAAAGATAAACAGGCAGTGGTTGAAGATGACACATCACCGTCCTCACATCCCGTACTCCCTGAACCCACCGCAAATGAAGTCATCATAATAGAAGCAGGAGTATCAACCACAGAATCCTGAACGGCAGGAGCATGCTCAACCACCGGAACAACCACGGGTTCAGAAACAACTGCAACAGCAGGAGACACCACCTCAACCATATCTGTGGCCTGAGAAGAGATAACCGGAGCCACAACTACTGGAGATAGATACCCTGCTCTAGCATTCTGCTCCGTCGCGAGCTTACTCAAAAGAGACTTGACCTTAATGGGACGGGTTTTGACAACACCCGAAGACTCACCAGGACCAGAATCATTAGGTAAATCCTGCAGGACCTCATAATAATTCTTCGTAGAAATAGGCCTATTTGGATCTTTCCTCAGAACAGGCCGACGCCGTGGACGCTTAGAAACATGCACTGCAAAATCAGTATCACTGGACGGTGGCTGATCAGAATTAATCCCCTGAGGCTGCTCACTAGGATCCTGAGGTGGTGAATCAGATACAACACCCTTACCATGAGGTCGGGTCCGGCGTGGGCGAGAAGACTTGCCATTACGAGAGCAAAAATCAAGTGAATGACCCAATAACTGGCAATAAGAACAATAATGGGGAACTTGCTCATAGACCACCTCCAGAACCTGACTATGATCACCCCAACCAACCCATATATGCTCCGGACGTGCCTGAAGAACATCAATCTCAACACAAACCCGAGCAAAAGAGCCTCTGGTACCCTCAGCAGTAATCTCATCAATCTTAACAGGATTACCTAAAATCTTAGCAAGTGGATACAAGCTCTGTTTAGCATAAAGATGCAAGGGCAAATCAGGAAACCTGACCCAGACCGGAGCAATAGAAGAGTCTGCCTCAAACTTGAATTCAGGAGTCCATTTAGAAAAACGAATCACTACAGAGCGAATCGAAACTAGAGGCTGAGTCCAAAACCTCAAATAATCCTCCTCACAAGAAAGGGTGAGAACCATATACCCCCGAGGAAGAAAACGAACAGTATGAGAACCCAACAAACCGATACAAGACAAAGCAGATAAAATATCGGAATTAGGAGTCAATCTCCGGTTCCCCGTTATACGCCCTACCAAAGCAAATTTAAACGGAGCAGACAGAGACGAAATAACCTGATCTGGAAACAAAATACCTGGAATGCCATCACGAATAGTCGGAGCAGGCACCTCCTCCATCGAGTCAACAACATCTGCGAAACCCCTGGCCAGCAGATTTGGAGACGAACGACTCAAAATATCCTTGAAAGATACCGTAGGAGGAACAGAACGCGCAGAAACAACCGTTGTATCAACAGGAGCAGAAGTGCACAAATTGGATACTGGGTCAACCCGCTTGAAAGGAATGGGTGACTCGGCCGATCCAACTCGGACCACCTTCGCCGGAGAACAGCCGTCAACCGGCGATGATGAGGGGACCCCAGAACCGGCCAATAAACTCGGAAAATCGGTGGAACTCGGCCCTGAAATAGCAGAACTCGGCGATGAACTCGATCCGAACCCACAAAATTGGGCGTTTCCGATCTGCGATGGATTTCCAGCAATTGAGGACATGGAACGATTACCCATCCCTTGATGAGTACCCTGGCCAAAGGAATTTAAATTTGGTGCGGCGACGGCAGCGGAATTGAAGACAAACTCCGGCGCAGGCGTGAGTACAGTATGTGAATTCTTAGATCTGAAATTCCCGTCCACCGGAGAAGAATCAGATGATGGGTGAGGTACCAAAAGATGCACCTTGGAGAGAGGATCACAGATCGGGGAACTGATCGAATATACAAGGCCGGAAGGAGCCGGAATTTGAGCTGGAATGGACGAATTCGCGATGAACAGTGACGGCGCCACTTCGCCGGCCGATTTGGAGGAGCAAATGAACTCCGATTTGCATGAAATTTTTACACTAGAATCGTCTTGAGAAGACGCTTCCAACGAACCACAAATTAAAGGCAGACGATGATCGGAGACCGGTCCGATATCGATCGTCGGAATCTGCGCAAATTCCGGGCCTTTAGACGTCGATTTGGCCGAGCAACCGAGCTTCGATTGACCTGAAAATTTTACAGAAGACGCGTCTCGAGGAGGCGCACTTGGTCGTACAGTTGGCCGGCCGGAGACCGGCGCCGACATGGGGCGATTTTTGAGTGATTTTTTGGCGAATTTTGGTCTCTATTCACTTGAGAGAAAAATTTTTTTTTTTTTGGGGGCGGTGGTTTTGGTTTAGGGTTTAGGGTTTAGGGTTTTTTTTTTTTTTTTTTTTTTTTTTTTTTTTTTTTTTTTTTTTTTTTTAGATCAAAGTTTATTTTTATACAACAAAGAGCAGTACAAATAAAACCTAATGGGAGGGAGACTGTGTCAAGACCTCCGCAAAAGGCTATACAATCACAACATCAAAACAAAAATAACGACATACTACAACAGGGCAACCCGAAATACAACAGAACAAAAAGCAAACAAACCAGAGGTTGCCCCAGAATACATCAATCAAAATAAAACAAAGGGTGGGCAAGGAGAACTCTGCAGTGAACGCCCACCTCAAAGCATATCAACCTGAATCAGGCGGTCGCCCATAAGGTAACCCCGCCTGACTCTTCTGAGTCCTGTAAAACCGGCGCTGCTGTGAGCGCGTGCGACCGGGTAGTGGCAAGGACTGACATGCAGTAGTAGGAGGAAGAGCCAAATCAGCCTCTCGAGAACCACTCCCAAGGTCAATCTGTAACGGAGTAATGGGACCAGAAGCTGTAGTAACAACCATCTGTGACGGAGCAGTGGAGACAATCATCGGGTCTATCACCACGGGAACAACATCAACCGGAGAAGAGCTCGACCCAGAACTAGACCCCTGAGCACCACCTGCAATAACGGAAGTAACAACCACTGAAATGTCCTGAGGAGTAGGCATGGTAGCCACCACAACCTGAGGCACCAATGGAATATCCTCAACAATAGCCTCTAAAGAATGAGAAGAGGACGATGGGCATGAAGATGAACCAACACCAGAATCAACACCTGGGAAGGAATCTCCTGTAATAGAGTGAAGAACCTCGAACTGGTTACTCGAAGGAGAAGCCAGGGGAGTAACCTGACTAGAAGCCTGGCGACGCCTACGTCGCTGCTGAATCCATCCTGGCTCAGTACTCCCAGAACCAGCACCACTAGAAGGAACCGAGTCATGCGGAACACTGTGAGGCTGACCCGAAGACCCTGGATCAGCCGAAGAATTATGAGGACGCTTTCCCTGATCTTTGGAACGGCTGCCAAAAGACCTAAAACCAGAACTAGAACAGCGCTGCACAGAATGGCCTAACATATGGCACTCCGTACAAAAATAGGGGACTTTTTCATAGACCACCCCCAAAGTCTGTCTGTGACTGCCCCACCCCACCCAGATTTGATCCGGACGAGGTTGCAACACATCAATCTCAACGCAAATGCGGGCAAAAGAGCCTCGAGAACCATCAGCTGTAATCTCATCCACCATAAGAGGGTTCCCTAAAATCTTACCAATCTGATAAAGACACTGCTTGTCATATAAATGCAGAGGTAAATCAAGAATCCGAACCCAAACCGGAGTAATCGAAGACTCGGCCTCAAATTTAAACTCTGGTGTCCATTTAGAAAAACGAATCGAAACTGTCCCGATAGAAACAAACTTTTGAGACCATAATTTAAGAAAATCTTCCTCAACAGAAAAAATAATAACCAAAAAGCCTCGGGGAAGAAATTTCACGGTAAACGAGCCCATGAAGCCAAAATGGGAAAAAGCAGTCATGATAGCACTATTGGGTGTAACACCCCGGTTCCCTGTAACACGGCCAATCAACGAAAATTTAAAAGGCACTGACAGGGAAGAAATAACCTGATCCGGGAAGAGAATACCCGGAATACCATCCACAAGAGTCGGCTCCGCAGGCCCACCCAGCATGTCACCAAACCCTGCAAAGCTCTGTTTGGCTGGAGGAAGAGCAGTGATATCTCGAAATGAAGCCAAAGGAGGGACTGGTGAAGGCGGAACAGTGGCCGAAACATCAGGAGCAGAAGAACATGTAGGTTTGACCTCCGGTTGACCCCCGGCCAAATATGGCGAGGTGACCACCTGAACATCACTACCGACCAGAGACGACGATGGGAGCACAGAACCGGTACCCAAAAGAGAGGAACCGACCGGCGACAGAGGTGATCCACTCGACTTAAAGAACCCAAAAGGTATTTCGACACCATTATGCATGATAGTACCTAACAGTTCCGCATGAGCGGGCAGTTTCAGCCGAGAAGGCAAACGAACTGTAGAACGCACAGCACTTACCGGAGCAGCAGTACACAAAGGCGCTACTGCCGAGTCAACACGGTTGAGTTGACTCGGTGACTCGACCGCTTTCACCGGTGAGTTTCCAACCGGAGCAAAGCCGAAGGCCGGTGACGATGAGGAGGGACAGGAACCGGCCACTAAACCACCGGAAACGGCCGAAGACGTGTTGAACCGGGCAGAACTCGGCGACGAACTCGCTTGAAACCCATGAATTTGGGCGTTTTTGATTGCACCAACATTTGCTGAAATTGATTGCACCATGGAGTTACCCATGACTTGTAAAGTATACGGTAAAGAGGAATTGATAATCGGAGCACCGACGCCGGAGTAATTGGAAGACGAAACCGGCGCACCTAGGGTTTGAATGGTGCCAAACGTAGATCTGAAATTCCGTTCACCACCGGACGTTGTTGGTAACGGGCCTTGACTCATTGGAAGCGCCTTATCATGGGGATTCCGGATCTGGGTCTTGATCGGAAAACCATCACGAGAAACGGCCGTAATCGATGAAGAAGTGGACGGTGACGCGGTGAACAGTGCCGTCGGGACTTTGCCGGTCGATTTGGGGAAGCAAACAGACTCCGATTGACCTGAAAGTTGGACACAAGGATCGACTGGTGAAGACGGTTCCAACGGTATATCACTCGATACCGGACGATGCACGGTTACCGGCGCGACAGATTTCGCCGGAAATTGCGCAAATTTCGGACATTTGATCGTGCAATTGGCCGAGCAAAGGTGCTCCGATTGACCTGAAATTTTTACAGTAGCCTCGTCTCGTCGAGGCGCATCTGTTGGTGTCATTGGCCGGCCGGAAACCGGCGTTAACCTGGAGGCGATTTTTGGGCGATTTTTGTCTTATTTTGGGTCACTATTCACTTTAGAGAAAAAATTTTAGGGGCGAAATGGGGTTTGGTTTAGGGTTTAGGGTTTAGGGTTTAGGGTTTAGGGTTTAGGGTTTAGGGTTTAGGGTTTTTTTTTTTTTTTTTTTTTTTTTTTTTTTTCTTTTTTTTTTTTTTTTTTTTTTTTTAAATAAAAAGTTTATTTATTAACAAATAAAACCTAACGGAGGGGGACTAGACCAAGACCTCCGGAAAGGCTATATCTCAATCATAACATAAAAACATAAATAAAGACTACAACAGGGCAGCCCATAATAAAGCAAAACACAGAAAATAAAAACATCGGGCGCCCCGGAATACATCAGACAAACTAATAATACTGATGGGCAAGGAGAACTCTGCAGTGAACGCCCATCAGAAAAACATGTCAACCTGAATCAGGCGGTCGCCCATAGGGTAACCCCGCCTGACTCTTCTGAGATCTGTAAAACCGACGCTGCTGTGAGCGCGTGCGACCTGGTAATGGCAAGGACTGACAGGAAGTAGTAGGAGGAAGATCCAAATCAGCCACTCGAGAACCATTCCCAAGGTCGATGTGTAGCGAAGTAATGGGACCAGAAACTGTAGGAACAACCATCTGTGCCGGAACAGTGGAAACAATCATCGGGTCTGTTACCACTGGAACAACATCCACCAGAGAAGAGCTCGCTCCAGAACCAGACCCCTGAGCATCACCAACAATAACTGATGTAACAACCACAGGGATAGCAGGAGGAGACTGCATCGGAGCCACAACAACCTGAGGCACCAATGGAACATCCTCAACAATAGCCTCTAAAACATGAGAAGAAGACGATGGGCAGGAAGATGAACCAACACCAGAATTACCACCTGGAAAGGAATCTCCTGAAATGGAGTGAAGAACCGCAAACTGATTACTCGAAATAGGAGACTGTGGAGTAACCTGACTAGAAACCTGGCGGCGCCTACGTCTCGGCTGAACCCATCCTGGCTCAGTACTCCCAGAACCAGGACCACTAGAAGGAACCGAGCCAGGCGGAAAACCTTGAGGCTGACCCGAAGAAGGAGACCGCTGCCCCTGAGCAAAAGAACGGCCACCAAGAGCCTTATAACCAGAACGAGAACAACGCTGCACTGAATGACCTAGCATCTTACAATCCGTGCAAAAATAGGGGACTTTTTCATAAACCACCCCCAAAGTCTGCCGGTGGCTGCCCCACCCGACCCAGATCTCATCCAGACGAGGAAGCAACACATCAATCTCAACACAAATACGGGCAAAAGATCCCCGAGAACCATCAGCGGTGATCTCATCCACCATAACAGGGTTTCCTAAGAGCTTACCAATCTGATAAAGACACTTCTTGTCATATAAATGCAACGGTAGATCAGGAATACGAACCCAAACCGGAGCAATCGAAGACTCAGCCTCAAATTTAAACTCCGGTGTCCATTTGAAAAAGCGTATCGACACTGACCCAATAGAAACTAATTCCTGAGGCCAGAACTTCAAATAATCTTCCTCGCTAGAGAAAATAAGAACCAGAAATCCTCGGGGAAGAAATTTCAATGTAAATGAGGCCAAAAAGCCAAAACGAGAAAAAGCAGCCAAGATATCACTATTGGGTGTAACACCCCGGTTCCCTGTAACACGGCCAATCAACGCAAATTTAAAAGGCACTGACAGAGAAGAAATAACCTGATCCGGGAATAGAATACCCGGTATACCATCAACAAAGTCCGGTTCAGGAATCTCGCCCACCAAACCACCAAACCCGGCAAAACTCTGTCTGGCTGGAGAAGGAGCAGTAACATCCCTAAAAGAAGCCAAGGGAGTTGCTGAGGAAGCGGAAACAGAGGCCGGAATTGCATTTGCAAAAGAAACCGAAGAGTTGACCATCGGTTGACCGGCAAAAACCGGCGACGGCGAGACAACCACCGGAGCACCACCAACCACCGGCGACGACGAGGGGGTCACGGAACCGGTGACCAAAGGTGAAGAACCGGGCTGAAACGGAGGCAATTGACCGGAAACATTCGCCGGAGACGAACCAAACACATGATTTTGGGCGTTTCCGATCGGCGATGAATTTTCCGAAATTGAAGGCATAGAAATCTTACCCATGGCTAGATGAGTTTGTAGTAGAGAGGAATTGCAAAAATCAGCAACCGATCCGGAGTAATTGAGTTTTGAAGCCAACGCAAATATAACTTGGGGGCTGAAATTCGTAGATCTGAAATTCCCGCCGCCACCGGACTCCGACGAAGCAATTGAAGATACCAATGGAAGCGCCTGGTCCTGGGCATTCCGGATCGGGGTCTTGATCGGAGAACCAAGACCGGAGCTGGCCGTAATCGGAGCCGAAACATTCGGCGTCGCGGTGAACAGTACTGACGGAACATCGCCGGACGATTTCGGGATGCAAATGAACTCCGTTTGGGCTGATTTTTGGACCAGAGGATCGACTGGAGGAGACGATTCGAATGGTGTAACAATCGTCGCCGGACGATGATCGAAGACAGGTGTGATTCCGGGCGACGGAATCTGCGCAATTTCCGGAGCTTTGACCGTCGATTTGGCCGGCGAAACGACCTCCGTTGGACCTGAAATTCGGACAGCAGCCTCGTCTCGCCGAGGCGCACCTGATCGTACCGGTGGCCGGCCGGAAACCGGCGCCGACATGGGGGCGATTTTTAAGGCGAAAATGGGCTTTTTTGACACTATTCACAAATGAGAGAAAAAATTTTGGGGCAAAATGGTTTAGGGTTTAGGGTTTAGGGTTTAGGGTTTAGGGTTTTTTTTTTTTTTTTTTTTTTTT
This sequence comes from Primulina tabacum, assembly GCF_025594145.1. Taxonomy (NCBI): domain Eukaryota; kingdom Viridiplantae; phylum Streptophyta; class Magnoliopsida; order Lamiales; family Gesneriaceae; genus Primulina; species Primulina tabacum. The sequence goes on from NW_027460033.1 coordinate 16,743, forward strand.
TTTTTTTTTTTTTTTTTTTTTTTTTTTTTTTTTTTTTTTAAATCAAAGTTTATTTTTATACAACAAAGAGCAGTACAAATAAAACCTAATGGGAGGGAGACTGTGTCAAGACCTCCGCAAAAGGCTATACAATCACAACATCAAAACAAAAATAACGACATACTACAACAGGGCAACCCGAAATACAACAGAACAAAAAGCAAACAAACCAGAGGTTGCCCCAGAATACATCAATCAAAATAAAACAAAGGGTGGGCAAGGAGAACTCTGCAGTGAACGCCCACCTCAAAGCATATCAACCTGAATCAGGCGGTCGCCCATAAGGTAACCCCGCCTGACTCTTCTGAGTCCTGTAAAACCGGCGCTGCTGTGAGCGCGTGCGACCGGGTAGTGGCAAGGACTGACATGCAGTAGTAGGAGGAAGAGCCAAATCAGCCTCTCGAGAACCACTCCCAAGGTCAATCTGTAACGGAGTAATGGGACCAGAAGCTGTAGTAACAACCATCTGTGACGGAGCAGTGGAGACAATCATCGGGTCTAAGGTTTAGGGTTTAGGGTTTAGGGTTTAGGGTTTAGGGTTTAGGGTTTTTTTTTTTTTTTTTTTTTTTTTTTTTTTTTTTTTTTTTTTAAATAAAAAGTTTATTTATTAACAAATAAAACCTAACGGAGGGGGACTAGACCAAGACCTCCGGAAAGGCTATATCACAATCATAACATAAAAACATAAATAAAGACTACAACAGGGCAGCCCATAATAA
>NW_027460033.1:22500-35627 GCF_025594145.1 Primulina tabacum
ACCTCCGTTGGACCTGAAATTTGGACAGCAGCCTCGTCTCGCCGAGGCGCACCTGAACGTACCGGTGGCCGGCCGGAAACCGGCGCCGACATGGGGGCGATTTTTAGGGCGAAATTGGGGTTTTTTTGACACTATTCACAAATGAGAGAAAAAATTTTGGGGCAAAATGGGGTTGGTTTAGGGTTTAGGGTTTAGGGTTTAGGGTTTAGGGTTTAGGGTTTAGGGTTTAGGGTTTAGGGTTTTTTTTTTTTTTTTTTTTTTTTTTTTTTTTTTTTTTTTTTTTTTAATAAAACACCGCCGAAAGCGGGGGGGTTAGGCGGACCCCTACCTGTATATATAAACACAAAAGAAATACAAGATAAGGCCTAAAGAGAGGGGAGGTATACCAAGACCTCTCTAAAAGCGAGTCTGACAACACATAAAACATAAAGACATAAAACCTAGGGTGGCAAATACACGTGCCAAAATCTAATCCCTAGGAAAAGCGTATAATAAAAATTAACATATAAGAGCAGCGCTAAATACATCAAAACAAATCGAAACATGTCTAAACTGTAAAGATCCGACTCAGATGTAGGTGCAAAAGACAACCAATTGTACCCATCTCTGAGCCGTCTGTCGCTGTAAGTCCAACATGAAAATGGCGTCCTAGTCCGAGATCGGTCGCAATCCAGCTGAAGTAAGAGAAACTTCAAATCCCCAGAAGAAGGTGAAAACGTATGGAGCTCATAACGTCATAAATCCAAGCGTGACTGGAACGTTGATATAAGAGGTAGCCAAGAGATAACATGGAGAGCCACCAATGCACGTAGCAAAAGCAGAGAACATATAAATACCGACATGAATGGAGCTCTGGGCCAGAGAAACCACTGAGAGAGATCATCCAAAGCCACCATAAAACCCGGCAAGAGAACACAAAATATAGAAAGCGGCGGCCAGGGAGAAGCCTGCAGAGAGCGACCGCCAGAGAACAGGGTGGTCCAAATAAAAGCACCAATGGAGAAGGTGCGAGAGTCCACCCAGATCCAAAGAAACAAAGCACTCCAAAGAGACAGTACCTGCAAAGGAAAAAATACATATAGATATATATAAATATATATATATATATATAGAAATAGATCGAAATAAAGGAACGGGCTGCAAATAGCTAAGAACATCTGTATCTAAGGTAGGGAAGCCCGGAGATATCCGAGTGGGTCAGTATGGATATGTGTCTGGGTAGTGAAGGACCTAACTCTAAGGTATAAACCCTAATGGTATGAGCCCTCGCCGCCAAAGCATCCGCCACCGAATTTCCCTCCCGAAAAATATGTGAAAAATGAACCGCCCGCCCCCTCAAAAGAAACAGAATCCGAGTGACTGTATGATGAAGGTCCCAATGGCACCGACGAGAACGCAGGATCTGAAGAGAAATCTGAGAATCGGTCTCAACCCAAAGGGGAAAAAGACCGAGATCGGAACAGATAAGAAGGCCCCTCCAAACCGCCCAAAGCTCCGCCCGGACATTGGTCCCGACTCCGATAAACTCGCTGAAGGAGAGCACCACTCTGCCAGAAGAATCACGCACAACACCACCGACAGACGACTCCCCAGGATTGCCCCTCGAACTCCCATCAACATTCAGCTTAAAGCACCCAGGTGGTGGACAGAGCCACCGGACAATCGCTAACCTATGGGTCCGCTGAAAGGCAACAAAAATTCCCAGCGATCTCGCCGCCTCAAAGGCACCAAGCCAGTGCTTGGGCTTAACAATGAAAGCAGCATGGGCAAGACGCAGATAAGACAAAATCTGAGACTTCACAGTCTCCCCAGAAATACGCAACTGACGGTGCTTCGCATCATTACGAGCCATCCAGAGAAACCACAAAACAATGAAGGGCAGAAACTCCTTGACGTGGCCCCCAGGTGCCCAATGAAGATTTCTCTTCCAAGCGCTAAGGAACAACCTGAGATCCCCTGTGCAGGGGATCCGGACACGAAATATGGCCCCAAAGAAATGCCAGACATAACGGGCTATCGGGCCATCAATGAAGACATGTGTAAATGTCTCCGACATATCACAACACTGGCATCGAGAAGCCAACTCAAAGCCACGACGTTGGAGCATATCATCCAACGGGAGCCACTGATGCCAAAATCTCCAAAGAAAAAAAGACATCGTGGGCCTCAACCAACGGCCCCAACAAGGAGTCAAGATATCAGAAACAGGGTCTCTCAATCGGACAAGCTCCCAAGCAGACCTAATCGAAAAAGCACCGTCAGAACTGTGAATCCAAAGCGCCAAATCAGGCTCGCCAAAGGCAATCGGGGTCAAGGTAATCGCCTCAGCAACAGAAGGGGCCACCACAGCGCAAAGAAGATCGAAATCCCAAGCCCCCTCAGACAAAAAGTGAAAAATCCGAACAGCACGGCCCCCACGGACCTCACACTGGCTGGACAGAGCAGTATCCCCAAACCATATGTCATCCCAAAAGGACACGTCTCCAAGGCCAACGCGCCAGCGAATGCCGGGCTCGGCGCGAGGTCTGATCCGTAGGAGACGACGCCAGGTGGGGGATATTAAACCACGAGGGAGAACAGAGGCAGGAGCATCCATCTGGCAATACTTCCGTAAAAGGAATCTCGCCCAGAGAGAGGAGCCCTGCCGAAACCGGAACCACAACTTAATAGAAAAGCTATCCACCAGATCTTTCAATCTGCGGAAGCCAAGACCACCCTCCATCACTGGGAGACAGGCTCGAGACCACTTGGCCCAGTGCCATTTCTTCTCCAGTGTCCGCGACCCCCAGAGAAAAGCGTTGAAAACCAGCTCAAGCTTCTCCATGACAGCAAGCGGTGGCTGTACCACCTGAAACAGATAAATCGGCATGGAGAGGAGCACACTGCGGATTTAGGGTTTAGGGTTTAGGGTTTAGGGTTTAGGGTTTAGGGTTTAGGGTTTAGGGTTTAGGGTTTAGGGTTTTTTTTTTTTTTTTTTTTTTTTTTTTTTTTTTTTTTTTTTTTTTTTTTTTTAATAAAACACCGCCGAAAGCGGGGGGGTTAGGCGGACCCCTACCTGTATATATAAACACAAAAGAAATACAAGATAAGGCCTAAAGAGAGGGCAGGTATACCAAGACCTCTCTAAAAGCGAGTCTGACAACACATAAAACATAAAGACATAAAACCTAGGGTGGCAAATACACGTGCCAAAATCTAATCCCTAGGAAAAGCGCATAATAAAATGAACATATAAGAGCAGCGCTAAATACATCAAAACAAATCGAAACATGTCTAAACTGTAAAGATCCGACTCAGATGTAGGTGCAAAAGACAACCAATTGTACCCATCTCTGAGCCGTCTGTCGCTGTAAGTCCAACATGAAAATGGCGTCCTAGTCCGAGATCGGTCGCAATCCAGCTGAAGTAAGAGAAACTTCAAATCCCCAGAAGAAGGTGAAAACGTATGGAGCTCATAACGTCATAAATCCAAGCGTGACTGGAACGTTGATATAAGAGGTAGCCAAGAGATAACATGGAGAGCCACCAATGCACGTAGCAAAAGCAGAGAACATATAAATCCCGACATGAATGGAGCTCTGGGCCAGAGAAACCACTGAGAGAGATCATCCAAAGCCACCATAAAACCCGGCAAGAGAACACAAAATATAGAAAGCGGCGGCCAAGGAGAAGCCTGCAGAGAGCGACCGCCAGAGAACAGGGTGGTCCAAATAAAAGCACCAATGGAGAAGGTGCGAGAGTCCACCCAGATCCAAAGAAACAAAGCACTCCAAAGAGACAGTACCTGCAAAGGAAAAAATACATATAGATATATATAAATATATATATATATATAGAAATAGATCCAAATAAAGGAAGGGGCTGCAAATAGCTAAGAACATCTGTATCTGAGGTAGGGAAGCCCGGAGATATCCGAGCGGGTCAGTATGGATATGTGTCTGGGTAGTGAAGGACCTAACTCTAAGGTATAAACCCTAATGGTATGAGCCCTCGCCGCCAACGCATCCGCCACCGAATTTCCCTCCCGAAAAATATGTGAAAAATGAACCGCCCGCCCCCTCAAAAGAAACAGAATCCGAGTGACTGTATGATGAAGGTCCCAATGACACCGACGAGAACGCAAGATCTGAAGAGAAATCTGAGAATCGGTCTCAACCCAAAGGGGAAAAAGACCGAGATCGGAACAGATAAGAAGGCCCCTCCAAACCGCCCAAAGCTCCGCCCGGACATTGGTCCCGACTCCGATAAACTCGCTGAAGGAGAGCACCACCCTGCCAGAAGAATCACGCACAACACCACCGACAGACGACTCCCCAGGATTGCCCCTCGAACTCCCATCAACATTCAGCTTAAAGCACCCAGGTGGTGGACAGAGCCACCGGACAATCGCTAACCTATGGGTCCGCTGAAAGGCAACAAAAATTCCCAGCGATCTCGCAGCCTCAAAGGCACCAAGCCAGTGCTTGGGCTTAACAATGAAAGCAGCATGGGCAAGACGCAGATAAGACAAAATCTGAGACTTCACAGTCTCCCCAGAATTACGCAACTGACGGTGCTTCGCATCATTACGAGCCATCCAGAGAAACCACAAAACAATGAAGGGCAGAAACTCCTTGACGTGGCCCCCAGGTGCCCAATGAAGATTTCTCTTCCAAGCGCTAAGGAACAACCTGAGATCCCCTGTGCAGGGGATCCGGACATGAAATATGGCCCCAAAGAAATGCCAGACATAACGGGCTATCGGGCCATCAATGAAGACATGTGTAAATGTCTCCGACATATTACAACACTGGCATCGAGAAGCCAACTCAAAGCCACGACGTTGGAGCATATCATCCAACGGGAGCCACTGATGCCAAAATCTCCAAAGAAAAAAAGACATCGTGGGCCTCAACCAACGGCCCCAACAAGGAGTCAAGATATCAGAAACAGGGTCTCTCAATCGGACAAGCTCCCAAGCAGACCTAATCGAAAAAGCACCGTCAGAACTGTGAATCCAAAGCGCCAAATCAGGCTCGCCAAAGGCAATCGGGGTCAAAGTAATCGCCTCAGCAACGGAAGGGGCCACCACAGCGCAAAGAAGATCGAAATCCCAAGCCCCCTCAGACAAAAAGTTAAAAACCCGAACAGCACGGCCCCCACGGACCTCACACTGGCTGGACAGAGCAGTATCCCCAAACCATATGTCATCCCAAAAGGACACGTCTCCAAGGCCAACGCGCCAGCGAATGCCGGGCTCGGCGCGAGGTCTGATCTGTAGGAGACGACGCCAGGTGGGGGATATTAAACCACGAGGGAGAACAGAGGCAGGAGCATCCATCTGGCAATACTTCCGTAAAAGGAATCTCGCCCAGAGAGAGGAGCCCTGCCGAAACCGGAACCACAACTTAATAGAAAAGCTATCCACCAGATCTTTCAATCTGCGGAAGCCAAGACCACCCTCCATCACTGGGAGACAGGCTCGAGACCACTTGGCCCAGTGCCATTTCTTCTCCAGTGTCCGCGACCCCCAGAGAAAAGCGTTGAAAACCAGCTCAAGCTTCTCCATGACAGCAAGCGGTGGCTGTACCACCTGAAACAGATAAATCGGCATGGAGAGGAGCACACTGCGGATAAGGGTTATGCGGCTACCCGGAGAGAGCGTCCGGATCTCCCAACCCTCTAACTTCCTACGAACAGATTGTAGGAGGTGCTCAAAAAGGGAACATACTCGGTTACCCCTAAACAAGGGGACTCCGAGGTACTTGAGGGGCAAATGACCCTCCGCAAACCTGGTGATGCGCAAAATCCGAGAGCGAAGTCGCTCAGAACACCTCGGAGGCAAGATAACAGAACTTTTGACAGCGTTCACCAGCTGACCCGAACAATTCTCATAATGATGCAGTAAACCCATAAGGCGCCGCAAACTACGAGACCCACCATTGGCGAAAATAATGACATCATCAGCATAAGCCAGATGGGAAATCAGGATATCACAACCAGAGCGGTACCTGAGCTCAGGATGCTGCAGGTAGAGGCGGTCAAGGCCGCGCGATAGGTACTCCGCCCCCAAAATGAAAAGCATGGGGGACAAGGGATCGCCCTGTCTGAGGCCTCTAGTGGAACCAAAGAACCCCGAGAGAGAGCCATTGATGTTCACGGAGAAATGACAATGAGATATGCAAGCCGAGACCATCTCCACAACCCGCTCCGAGAAACCAAAGTGTCTCAAAACCTCGAAGAGGAAAGGCCACTGGACCCTGTCATAGGCCTTGGCCATATCCAACTTCAGGATAACATTACCGCCACGAGTGGGGAGAGTGAGACTGTGAGTGAGCTCCTGGGCTAGGAGAATATTATCGGAGATCATCCGACCCGGAACGAAGCCACTCTGATTCGGTGAAATAAGTCTCTCCGCCACAACCCTCAGCCGAGAGTACAACAGCTTAGAGATGATCTTATTAGTGACATTGCACAGACTAATCGGACGGAAGTCCGACCAAGCATGAGCACCCGCGACTTTGGGGATCAGAGTGATTGTGGTGGCGGTAAAACCCTGGGGGAGGGGAGAACCCCTGAAAAAATCCAGGACAGCATCAAAAACATCCTGATGAACAATCTCCCAACAATGCTGAAAGAACGCCGAGGAGAAGCCATCAGGCCCAGCCACACTATCAGGATGTATGGAGAAGACGGTCGCACGAACCTCCTCCAAAGAAGGGGTCGCAACAATACCCTCATTCTCCACAGCAGAGATAACGGAGGGGAAGCCCGAAAAATCAGGACTCGCAAGCGCAGAGGGGTCACCAGTAAGCAAATGCTGGAAAAACGAGGCTCCCGACTGCTGAATCAACTCAGGAGACGTCAGGCATACCCCATTATCCCAGATGCGGAAAATCTTATTCGCCACCCTTTTCTTCTTCACCATGTTGTGAAAGAGTTTGGTGTTCCTCTCACCATCCTCTAACCAGTGGCAAGCAGCTTTCTGTCTCCAAAAATCCGCCTCCATGGCGGTGACACGGGCCAGATCCTCATTGCGATCAGACAGAGAAGTCCAATTCAACTCAGAAGGATCAGCCTCACAGACAACCTCAGCGGACCGAACAGCCCTCTCAGCCTCAATGATTTTATCGAAAAGGTTCCCAAAAACATCCTGATTCCACCACTTGAGGTGATGTTTGAGGCGCTTAATCTTAGCAAAAAGGCGAGGCATACCACTCAAACTACAAGGCAGAAACCAATTAAGCCGAACAGTCTGCAAAAAACCATGATGCCGAAGCCACATACGCTGGAAGCGAAACGAGCTCGGCCCACGGGCAAAAACCGGAGCGGTGACCAAAAGCGGACAGTGGTCAGAGAAAGTACGGGGAAGATGTTCAACACGAATGGAATTGAAATGATCACCCCAATCAACGGAGACCATAACCCTGTCCAACCGCTTCCAAATGGTCTTATTCGTCCAGGTGAACGAAGAGCCCTCAAAACCGGCATCAACCAGACCAGAATCCAAAATGAAAGTATTGAACTCCTCCATGGGTAGAAGCCTACCACCACGGGTGCCCAAACACTCAGATGCATCTCTGACTACATTAAAATCACCCCCAACAAGCCAAGGACCCAGAGCAGGCTTGACCTGAAGAAGGGAAGACCAAAGATCTCTGCGCTCAACGTAGCCGCAGCTGGCATAAACAAATGAACAAAACACCTCAGTCGGTAAAAAAGAGGCGGACACCTTGATGTGCAGGAACTGAGCATGATCAAAACACACTCAGTCTGCACATCCGCGGATGAAAAAAACCCAAATATTACCAGAAAGATTCGAAATGACTCTAGAAAAACCAAAACGGCGAGTCATGAATCTCTGGTCCAACATGATCATCGGCTCCAAAATGGCCAAAATCTTAATCTGATGCGCCTTCACATAAGCATGAAGCCGCTGTTGGGACTCCGAACTCCGAAGTCCCCGAACATTCCAAATGAGGGAATTCATGGAGATCGATGAGCAGAAGCACCCGGCCGCCGCTTAAACGAAACTCCCAACGCTTCCTTTTTCCTTTTATTCACGTTCGACATATCAGTATCCTGAGCACCAGAATCAGAATGTCGATCAAACCCCGTGTCGAGGTCATCAGCAGACATACGCTCGACAATCCGCTCACAAACAGGAGACCCCTGTTGAGCAACAAGTTCCTCAAGATGAGAGGAAACATCTGGAGAAGAAGGAATGGAAGGAATCGAATGGCAGCTGTGATTCTCCATGCACTGAACAGAAGTGCCAAAACCCCCCTCCTCAAACTGATGAACCAAAGACTGAACAGACACACAAGCCGTACCCGAAGGTAAGGCGTCAACAATGGGCAGACCCAAACTAATCGGGTCAACATCAACAACAGGAGCCTGATCCAAAGGAGCATCTCCAAGTAAACCATCACCCACAACCTCCAAGTGGGATCCAAGATCAGGATTAAGACCAACCAACTCAGTAGCGTCGCAACGCTGAGCCTCATCATGCCAGGGTGACAAAACCTCAAAGGCATTTGAGGAAGTAACTTGATGCGGAACATCAGGAACTGTAGGGGGGGCTCCAGCAGGATGACCCCTGTGCACAGGCCGCCTCCTCCGTCTACGTCTAGGGCCATCGCCATTTAAATGAAGCTGAGGCTGTGGTCCAGGATTAAAGACAGGAACAGCACCCTCCTGGGGTGTTTGTGCTTTGGGAGGAACTGGATCTTGAGATTTTTGAAAAACGGGTTTAGGCCTCGACGGCCTAGGATTCTTCCCGTGAGAATAACACACGGTAACTGAATGTCCCAGCATCTTGCAGTCAATGCAATATGCGGGGATCTTCTCATAAATGACATCAATAACCTGTGTGTGATCACCCCAACCAACCCAAACCTGCTGAATGGGAGGCTGTAAAACATCAATTTCCACACATACTCGGGCGAAAGCGCCTCGAGAGACATCAGCGGTGTGGTCGTCCATCTTAACAGGCTTACCCACAAGACTCGCAAGAGCAAAAAGAGTACGCTTGTTGAACAAATGCAAGGGTAAGCCCGGAAAACGGATCCAGACTGGCGCAATGGGGGATTCCTCATGCAGATTAAATTCGGGAGTCCACTTAGAAAAACGGATCCCAAGTGGTCCCACAAAAATGTTCCCCCTCGACCAAACGCGCGCGTAATCTTCTTCACATGAGAGAGATTAGGGTTTAGGGTTTAGGGTTTAGGGTTTAGGGTTTAGGGTTTAGGGTTTAGGGTTTAGGGTTTAGGGTTTAGGGTTTAGGGTTTAGGGTTTAGGGTTTAGGGTTTAGGGTTTAGGGTTTAGAGGGTTTAGGGTTTAGGGTTTAGGGTTTAGGGTTTAGGGTTTAGGGTTTAGGGTTTTTTTTTTTTTTTTTTTATTTTATTTTTTTTTTTTTTTTTTTTTTAAATCAAAGTTTATTTTTATACAACAAAGAGCAGTACAAATAAAACCTAATGGGAGGGAGACTGTGTCAAGACCTCCGCAAAAGGCTATACAATCACAACATCAAAACAAAAATAACGACATACTACAACAGGGCAACCCGAAATACAACAGAACAAAAAGCAAACAAACCAGAGGTTGCCCCAGAATACATCAATCAAAATAAAACAAAGGGTGGGCAAGGAGAACTCTGCAGTGAACGCCCACCTCAAAGCATATCAACCTGAATCAGGCGGTCGCCCATAAGGTAACCCCGCCTGACTCTTCTGAGTCCTGTAAAACCGGCGCTGCTGTGAGCGCGTGCGACCGGGTAGTGGCAAGGACTGACATGCAGTAGTAGGAGGAAGAGCCAAATCAGCCTCTCGAGAACCACTCCCAAGGTCAATCTGTAACGGAGTAATGGGACCAGAAGCTGTAGTAACAACCATCTGTGACGGAGCAGTGGAGACAATCATCGGGTCTATCACCACGGGAACAACATCAACCGGAGAAGAGCTCGACCCAGAACTAGACCCCTGAGCACCACCTGCAATAACGGAAGTAACAACCACTGAAATGTCCTGAGGAGTAGGCATGGTAGCCACCACAACCTGAGGCACCAATGGAATATCCTCAACAATAGCCTCTAAAGAATGAGAAGAGGACGATGGGCATGAAGATGAACCAACACCAGAATCAACACCTGGGAAGGAATCTCCTGTAATAGAGTGAAGAACCTCGAACTGGTTACTCGAAGGAGAAGCCAGGGGAGTAACCTGACTAGAAGCCTGGCGACGCCTACGTCGCTGCTGAATCCATCCTAGCTCAGTACTCCCAGAACCAGCACCACTAGAAGGAACCGAGTCATGCGGAACACTGTGAGGCTGACCCGAAGACCCTGGATCAGCCGAAGAATTATGAGGACGCTTTCCCTGATCTTTGGAACGGCTGCCAAAAGACCTAAAACCAGAACTAGAACAGCGCTGCACAGAATGGCCTAACATATGGCACTCCGTACAAAAATAGGGGACTTTTTCATAGACCACCCCCAAAGTCTGTCTGTGACTGCCCCACCCCACCCAGATTTGATCCGGACGAGGTTGCAACACATCAATCTCAACGCAAATGCGGGCAAAAGAGCCTCGAGAACCATCAGCTGTAATCTCATCCACCATAAGAGGGTTCCCTAAAATCTTACCAATCTGATAAAGACACTGCTTGTCATATAAATGCAGAGGTAAATCAAGAATCCGAACCCAAACCGGAGTAATCGAAGACTCGGCCTCAAATTTAAACTCTGGTGTCCATTTAGAAAAACGAATCGAAACTGTCCCGATAGAAACAAACTTTTGAGACCATAATTTAAGAAAATCTTCCTCAACAGAAAAAATAATAACCAAAAAGCCTCGGGGAAGAAATTTCACGGTAAACGAGCCCATGAAGCCAAAATGGGAAAAAGCAGTCATGATAGCACTATTGGGTGTAACACCCCGGTTCCCTGTAACACGGCCAATCAACGAAAATTTAAAAGGCACTGACAGGGAAGAAATAACCTGATCCGGGAAGAGAATACCCGGAATACCATCCACAAGAGTCGGCTCCGCAGGCCCACCCCAGCATGTCACCAAACCCTGCAAAGCTCTGTTTGGCTGGAGGAAGAGCAGTGATATCTCGAAATGAAGCCAAAGGAGGGACTGGTGAAGGCGGAACAGTGGCCGAAACATCAGGAGCAGAAGAACATGTAGGTTTGACCTCCGGTTGACCCCCGGCCAAATATGGCGAGGTGACCACCTGAACATCACTACCGACCAGAGACGACGATGGGAGCACAGAACCGGTACCCAAAAGAGAGGAACCGACCGGCGACAGAGGTGATCCACTCGACTTAAAGAACCCAAAAGGTATTTCGACACCATTATGCATGATAGTACCTAACAGTTCCGCATGAGCGGGCAGTTTCAGCCGAGAAGGCAAACGAACTGTAGAACGCACAGCACTTACCGGAGCAGCAGTACACAAAGGCGCTACTGCCGAGTCAACACGGTTGAGTTGACTCGGTGACTCGACCGCTTTCACCGGTGAGTTTCCAACCGGAGCAAAGCCGAAGGCCGGTGACGATGAGGAGGGACAGGAACCGGCCACTAAACCACCGGAAACGGCCGAAGACGTGTTGAACCGGGCAGAACTCGGCGACGAACTCGCTTGAAACCCATGAATTTGGGCGTTTTTGATTGCACCAACATTTGCTGAAATTGATTGCACCATGGAGTTACCCATGACTTGTAAAGTATACGGTAAAGAGGAATTGATAATCGGAGCACCGACGCCGGAGTAATTGGAAGACGAAACCGGCGCACCTAGGGTTTGAATGGTGCCAAACGTAGATCTGAAATTCCGTTCACCACCGGACGTTGTTGGTAACGGGCCTTGACTCATTGGAAGCGCCTTATCATGGGGATTCCGGATCTGGGTCTTGATCGGAAAACCATCACGAGAAACGGCCGTAATCGATGAAGAAGTGGACGGTGACGCGGTGAACAGTGCCGTCGGGACTTTGCCGGTCGATTTGGGGGAAGCAAACAGACTCCGATTGACCTGAAAGTTGGACACAAGGATCGACTGGTGAAGACGGTTCCAACGGTATATCACTCGATACCGGACGATGCACGGTTACCGGCGCGACAGATTTCGCCGGAAATTGCGCAAATTTCGGACATTTGATCGTGCAATTGGCCGAGCAAAGGTGCTCCGATTGACCTGAAATTTTTACAGTAGCCTCGTCTCGTCGAGGCGCATCTGTTGGTGTCATTGGCCGGCCGGAAACCGGCGTTAACCTGGAGGCGATTTTTGGGCGATTTTTGTCTTATTTTGGGTCACTATTCACTTTAGAGAAAAAATTTTAGGGGCGAAAAATGGGTTTAGGGTTTAGGGTTTAGGGTTTAGGGTTTAGGGTTTAGGGTTTAGGGTTTAGGGTTTTTTTTTTTTTTTTTTTTTTTTTTTTTTTTTTTTTTTTTTTTTTAAAGTTTATTTATTAACAAATAAAACCTAACGGAGGGGGACTAGACCAAGACCTCCGGAAAGGCTATATCTCAATCATAACATAAAAACATAAATAAAGACTACAACAGGGCAGCCCATAATAAAGCAAAACACAGAAAATAAAAACATCGGGCGCCCCGGAATACATCAGACAAACTAATAATACTGATGGGCAAGGAGAACTCTGCAGTGAACGCCCATCAGAAAAACATGTCAACCTGAATCAGGCGGTCGCCCATAGGGTAACCCCGCCTGACTCTTCTGAGATCTGTAAAACCGACGCTGCTGTGAGCGCGTGCGACCTGGTAATGGCAAGGACTGACAGGAAGTAGTAGGAGGAAGATCCAAATCAGCCACTCGAGAACCATTCCCAAGGTCGATGTGTAGCGAAGTAATGGGACCAGAAACTGTAGGAACAACCATCTGTGCCGGAACAGTGGAAACAATCATCGGGTCTGTTACCACTGGAACAACATCCACCAGAGAAGAGCTCGCTCCAGAACCAGACCCCTGAGCATCACCAACAATAACTGATGTAACAACCACAGGGATAGCAGGAGGAGACTGCATCGGAGCCACAACAACCTGAGGCACCAATGGAACATCCTCAACAATAGCCTCTAAAACATGAGAAGAAGACGATGGGCAGGAAGATGAACCAACAC
>NW_027460034.1:0-35017 GCF_025594145.1 Primulina tabacum
GACTCAGCCTCTTGTTTCGATTCAGTCTGTAGTGATTCGTTTTTCGAAATGGACTCCTGAATTCAAGTTTGAGGCAGATTTCCTATTGCCTGTTTGGGTCAGATTTATTGATTTGCCCTTGCATCTTTATGCTAACAGAGCTTGTTTCCTATTGCTAAGATTTTAGGTAAGCCGTTAAGATTGATGAGATTACCGCCGATGGGACTAGAGGATCTTTTGCTAGAGTTTTGTGTTGAGATTGATGTTCATCAGGCTCGTCCGGAGCGTATCTGGGTGGGTTGGGGTGATCATAGTCAGGTTGTGGAGGTGGTCTATGAGCAAGTTCCCCATTATTGTTCTCATTGCCAGTTGTTGGGCCATTCACTTGATTTTTGCTCTCGTAATGGAAAGTCTTCTCGCCCGCGCCGGACCCGACCTCATGGTAAGGGTGTTGCATCGGATTCCCGCTTCCGGCTCCTTCCGAGCAGCCTCAGGGTGTTGCGTCTGATCCGCCACAGTCCGGTGATACTGATTTTATAGGACATGTTTCCAAGCGTCCCCGACGCCGACCTGTTGTGAGGAAAGATCCGGCTCGGCCCATTTCGACGAAGAATTACTATGAGATACTGCAAGATTTACCCACTGCTTCAGGTCCTGGTGAGACTTCGGGTACCGTTAAACCCCGTCCCCAGAGGTTTAAGTCCCTTCTTAGTAAGCTTGCGGCAGAGCAGAATGCTGCGGTGAGTAGTCCGTCTCACGATGATTTGGATCCGATTATCTCGTCTCAGGCCACGGATATGGTTGAGGTGGCATCTACTTCTGGAGCAGTTGTTACTGCACTGTGGTTGTTACTGTTCCGGTTGTTGAGATTGCCCCTGCTGTTCCGGATCCTGTGGGTGATACTCTGTTTCTACTGCTCTGCCAGAGTTTGAGATGGGTTCAGTGAGTGAAGGATGTTTATCTCTACCACTTCCGGGCCGTACGCGATCTCAGCAGCGGCGTTATTATAGGCAGAAGGCGGCTCAGGCGAGTTTGCCCTAGGGCGACCTCTTGATCCAGGCTGATTTCGTTTTCGCTTTTTGGCGGTATGTGGTGGGCGTTCACTGCAGAGTTCTCCTTGCTCACCATTTTGTTCTATTTTGTGTGTTATGTTCCGGGCACTCGCTGGTTTGTTTGTATTTTGTTGTGCTTTATTTCAGGTTGCCCTGTTGTAGTATGTCTTTATTTATGTTTTTATGTTATGATTGTGATATAGCCTTTCCGGAGGTCTTGGTCTAGTCCCCCTCCGTTAGGTTTTATTTGTTAATAAATAAACTTTTTAGTTTAAAAAAAAAAACCCTAAACCCTAAACCCTAAACCCTAAACCCTAAACCGCGTATCACTGGGAACCGGGGTTGACTCCCAATTCTGATATATTATCTGCTTTCTCTTGTATTGGTTTGTTGGGTTCTCATACTGTTCGTTTTCTTCCTCGTGGGTATATGGTTCTCACCCTTTCCTGTGAGGAGGATTGATTTTTTGGACTCAGCCTCTTGTTTCGATTCGGTCTCTAGTGATTTGTTTTTCGAAATGGACTCCCGAATTCAAGTTTGAGGCGGATTCTCCTATTGCTCCTATGGGTCAGATTTATTGATTTGCCATTGCATCTTTATGCTAAACAGAGTTTCCTATTGCTAAGATTTTAGGTAATCCAGTTAAGATTGATGAGATTACCGCTGATGGACTAGAGGATCTTTTGCTAGAGTTTGTGTTGAGATTGATGTTCTTCAGGCTCGTCCGGAGCGTATCTGGGTGGGTTGGGGTGATCATAGTCAGGTTGTGAAGGTGGTCTATGAGCAAGTTCCCCATTATTGTTCTCATTGCCAGTTGTTGGGCCATTCACTTGATTTTTGCTCTCGTAATGGAAAGTCTTCTCGCCCGCGCCGGACCCGACCTCATGGTAAGGGTGTTGCATCGGATTCCCCGCTTCCGCCTCCTTCCGAGCAGCCTCAGGGTGTTGCGTCTGATCCGCCACAGTCCGGTGATACTGATTTTATAGGACATGTTTCCAAGCGTCCCCGACGCCGACCTGTTGTGAGGAAAGATCCGGCTCGGCCCATTTCGACGAAGAATTACTATGAGATACTGCAAGATTTACCCACTGCTTCAGGTCCTGGTGAGACTTCGGGTACCGTTAAACCCCGTCCCCAGAGGTTTAAGTCCCTTCTTAGTAAGCTTGCGGCAGAGCAGAATGCTGCGGTGAGTAGTCCGTCTCACGATGATTTGGATCCGATTATCTCGTCTCAGGCCACGGATATGGTTGAGGTGGCATCTACTTCTGGAGCAGTTGTTACTGCACCTGTGGTTGTTACTGTTCCGGTTGTTGAGATTGCCCCTGCTGTTCCGGATCCTGTGGGTGATACTCCTGTTTCTACTGCTCTGCCAGAGTTTGAGATGGGTTCAGTGAGTGAAGGATGTTTATCTCTACCACTTCCGGGCCGTACGCGATCTCAGCAGCGGCGTTATTATAGGCAGAAGGCGGCTCAGGCGAGTTTGCCCTATGGGCGACCTCTTGATCCAGGCTGATTTCGTTTTCCGCATTTTTGGCGGTATGTGGTGGGCGTTCACTGCAGAGTTCTCCTTGCTCACCATTTTGTTCTATTTGTCTGATGTATTCCGGGGCACTCGCTGGTTTGTTTGTATTTTGTTGTGCTTTATTTCAGGTTGCCCTGTTGTAGTATGTCTTTATTTCTGTTTTTATGTTATGATTGTGATATAGCCTTTCCGGAGGTCTTGGTCTAGTCCCCCTCCGTTAGGTTTTATTTGTTAATAAATAAAATTTTTAGCTAAAAAAAAAAAAAAAAAAAAAAAAACCCTAAACCCTAACCCTAAACCCTAAACCCCAAACCCCAAACCCCAAACCCTAAACCCTAACCCCCCCGCTTCCGGCGGTGTTTATTATTAAAAAAAAAAAAAAAAAAAAACCCTAAACCCTAAACCCTAAACCCAAACCCTAACCCTAAACCCTAAACCCTAAACTTCGTTCTGTAAGTTTTACGATTACGCATTTATTAGCATTTATGTCAAGATTACGATTATGCATTATTTATTTAAATTTAAAGAAAATAGTGGAATTATGCATGTTGGTTACGTATGAGTTATAATGATGGAACAACATGCCTCCTAGACGCCGTGTTGGGCGCCCGAGAGGTGATGATGAGCGTCGTCATGAGGGCGGTGAGGATCAGAGACAAGGGGAGAACGAGGAGAGAGATTTACCACCACCCCCTCCACCAGACATGAATGCCCATATGCTAGCTAGGATGACTCAGTTCTTCGCACAGTTTGCGGGGAACAATGCAGTGGGAGCCAGACAGCCGGGACCGGAGGCTATCTATGAGCGGTTCATGAAGATGCGACCAAAGGAATTCTTAGGGACATCCGATCCTATGGCAGCCGAGGGTTGGATTAAGTCCCTTGAGGTTATTTTCGAGTTTATGGGGCTTGAAGATGGAGAGGGTTCGATGTGCGACCTACCTGTTCGTAGGAGACGCTTGCCTATGGTGGGAAGGAGCATCAGTGGCTTTGGATTTGACTACTTTGAGCTGGGAGCACTTCACAGAGGTATTCTATTCTAAATATTTTACTGAGGAGGTACGTTCGAGGTTGACCACGGAGTTCATGACCCTGAGGCAGGGAGACTTGACTGTTACGGAGTTCATCCGTAAGTTCGAGAGGGGATGTCACTTTGTACCCCTAATTGCTAATGATGCTGGAGCTAAATTGACGCATTTTCTGAATGGTCTACGGCCGATCATACGCCGTGATGTTAGGGTGGCTGGCCCTACTACCTATGATGTTGCTGTTTCCAGAGCTCTAGTGGCAGAGCAAGACCAGAATGATATTGAGCGCGATCGCCTTGGAAAACGACCATTTCAGGCACCACACCGTCATCCTCAGTCACAGCATCAGAATAAGAGACCTTTCACGGTCCACCCAAGAACAGAGGGCCGCAGCAGCAACCGCAGGGACGAGCAGTCCCGAGGACAGTGGAGTATCCAGTCTGTGCCAGGTGCTCACGTCGTCATGCTGGGCCATGTATGTATGGTTCGGGAAAGTGTTACAAATGTGGTAGTACTGACCACATATTGAAGAATTGCCCACAGAAGATCTGCCTACCCAAGGCAGAGTTTTTGCTCTCCATGAGACAATGCTCATGACAGGTATCATAAATCCTTAAGTTGTATTTGAAGTTTAATGTTTTGGGTTAATATTTTAAACTTAGAATTTATGATAGGATTGCATGCTCTAATCAGTGTTATTTACGGGAACGTAGGTTAGGAATACTTTGACCTTTGCATGTCTATAAGCATAGTTCTTGTAAAACTATTGGGTTTAGCATAATATTCCAATCTTTCAGGGAGAATCTTTATAGCCGGTTCAGCTACGAAAGCCCTGATAGATTCAGGGGCTACTCATTCGTTCATTTCAGAAACCTTTGCAAATTCTCTTAAGATCAAATCAATTGGTCTAGACATAGCGTATTCCGTAACATTGCCTTCTGGAGAGGAGATGACAACCACTAATGTGATCCGAGATATAGACCTGGAACTTCATGGTAATCTTGTGTATGCGGATCTTATCGTTCTGCCGATGCCAGAATTTGATATCATTCTAGGGATGGACTGGCTATTGAGGAACAGAGTTTTGATTGACTTCCAGCAGAAATCTGTTCTCGTCCGACCGCCGGGATGGAACAATTCTTATTCGAGCCAGACAGGTATTTTAATTTACCGCGTATGATATCTTGTGTCCAGGCTAGAAGCTCATTCGTAGAGGGTGCCGAGAATTTTTAGCTACTCTTGTATCCGTTCCCGAGACGCCCAAACAGTCAGCATCCAATGTTCCAGTTGTCCGGGATTTTCTAGAACGTTTTCCTGATGACGTCTCTGGATTACCACCTGTGCGAGAGGTGGAATTTTCTATTGAGCTTATGCCCGGTACGACACCGATCTCAAAGGCGTCGTACAGATTAGCACCGACGGAGATGGCAGAACTCAAGAAACAGATTCAGGAACTTCTTGACAAGGAGTTCATTTGCCCGAGCTTTTCGCCATAGGGCGCACCGGTATTGTTTGTGAAGAAAAAAGATGGTTCTATGAGGCTCTGCATTGATTACCGGGAGTTGAACAACGTTACAGTGAAGAACAATACCCACTCCCGAGGATAGAGGATTTATTTGATCAATTGGAGGGAGCTTCGATATTCTCCAAGATTGATCTGCGTTCTGGTTATCATCAGCTGAGAGTGAAAGACACCGACGTTCTCAGACTGCTTTCAGGACTCGTTATGGCCACTTCGAGTTTCTTGTGATGCCGTTCGGTTTGACGAATACGCCAGCGATCTTCATGGATCTCATGAATCACGTATTCCAGCCATATCTTGATTAGTTCGTGATAGTATTCATAGATGATATTCTCATGCTACTCAAAGAATCAAGAGGATCACAACAGACATCTGACCACAGTACTGCAGACCTTACAAAAGCACAAACTATTCGCGAAGTTCAGCAAATGCGAGTTCTAGTTAGAGAAAAGTGGCGTTCTAGGCCACGTCATTTCTAGCAGGGGATAGAGGTAGACCCGGCAAAAGTTGCAACAGTTAGAGATTGGGTTGTGCCTCAAAATGCATCCGAGATCCGTAGTTTCCTTTGGACTAGCAGGATACTATCGGAAAGTTTATTCGAGGATTCTCCTCCATCGCAATTCCACTCACATCATTGACGAAGGAAGAATGTTAAGTATGTGTGGAGCGAGGAATGTCAGAAGAGCTTCGATACATTGAAACAAGCTCTTATTTCGGCGCCGGTATTGGCCATGCCTTCAGGAACCGGGGATTTTGTTCTGTACACCGATGCTTCGAAACTCGGGTTAGGCGCAGTATTGATGCAGCATGGGAAGGTGATAGCATATTCTTCTCGTCAGTTGAAGACTCATGAGAAGAATTAGTCCTACCCATGATCTAGAGTTGGCAGCCGTAGTATTTGCATTGAAGATTTGGAGGCATTATTTGTACGGAGAGAAGTGTCAGATCTTCACCGACCACAAAAGTCTCAAATACTTCTTTACACAGAAAGAGTTGAATATGCGGCAGAGGCGTTGGTTGGAGCTAGTAAAGGACTACGACTGTGACATTAGCTATCATCCTGGCAAAGCTAATGTAGTTGCAGACGCGTTGAGCAGGAAAGTTGCAGGGATGGCTCATTTGGTGGTTTCGAGACCTCTTCAGTTTGAGATGCAGAGGTTTGATTTAGAGACATATCCTCGATGTAGAGTTCCTCATCTATCTACTTTGAACGATTCAGTCTTCTCTTCTAGACCGTATTCGCAGTTGACAGTTAGCAGACGAGCAGTTGGCTAAGTGGAGACAGAGAGATGAAGCCAAGGGCAGTATCCTGTACGCAGTTAGAGACGGTATTGTCAGATATCGAGACAGAATATGGGTTCCTAGCAGCGATTCTATTCGAGCAGATATCTTATCTGAGGCCCATATGTCGCCGTACTCTATACATCCAGGGAGTACGAAGATGTACAAAGACCTGCAGTTATTATACTGGTGGCCAGGAATAAAGAGGGATATCAGCGTTTTGTATCCGAGTGTCTGACGTGTCAGCTAGTGAAAACGGAACATCAGAGACCAGCAGGGTTGCTCAAGCCTCTTCCTATTCCCGAGTGAAGTGGGAGAATATCACCATGGACTTCGTTGTCGGTCTGCTGAAGTCAGTCAGAGGGTCGAATGCTATATGGGTGATTGTTGATCGTCTTACGAAATCAGCTCATTTCTTGCCTATTAAGACTACTTTCTCCTTCGTGCATGTGTTCTTGATTTCTCCGGGAATTGGGAATCAAAGCTACCGTTGGTGGAGTTTACCTATAACAACAGTTTTCAGTCGTCTATAGGTATGGCTCCATATGAAGCACTGTACGGTCGCAAGTGTAGAATCTCCTATTCATTGGGATGAAGTGGGGGAGAGATCAGAGTTGGGTCCGGAGATTGTACAGCAGGCTGCTGATGTAGTAGTCAAGACTCGTGATAGGATGAAGACTGCTCAGAGTAGACAGAAGAGTTAAGCGGATCAGAGGAGGAGATATTTAGAGTTTGCTGTTGGTGACCATGTTTTCGTGAAGATAGCACCGATGAAAAGGCGTCATGCGGTTCGGAAGAAAGGACAGCTCAGTCCGAGATTCATTGGACCATTTGAGATCCCGACCGAGTTGGGACGTTAGCTTATCGTGTTGCTCTTCCGTCGAATCTGGCCGGAGTACACAACGTGTTTCACGTCTCCATGTTGAGGAAGTATATGTCGAATCCATCACATGTCTTGAATTTTGAACCGTTGCAGCTCACTCCGAACTTGTCTTATGAGGAAAGACCAGTGCAAATTTTAGACAGACAGGAGAAAAAGCTTCGGAACAAAATGGTCAAGCTAGTGAAAGTCAAGTGGCTCAATCATTCGAGGAGGAAGCTACATGGGAAGCTGAGCCAGAGATGAAGAGTCGATATCCCGATTATTCGGTAAGATTTAATTTCGGGGACGAAATTTCTTTTAAGGGGGGAAGAGTTGTAGAACCCGAAAATCAGATTACGTATAAGCCACGCATAATTTCTATTATTTAAATTAAATATGAAGTTTTAAATCATGATTATTTATTTTAAAGGTAGATGTTTAGTATTATCTTTTCAGGATAATACGCGAGGCCGGACCGGAGTTTGGAGATTTGAGATAAGATTAATAATAAGACAAATATTCCTAAATTTATTTAAGTCAAGTAATAATTTAATTTAAAGAAAAGAATGTCATTGAGATTTAATAAATTAATTGGAGCTAAGTAATTAAATAAGTTCTCTTAGATTCAATATTTAATTAAAGTTTAAATTAAAATATGTAAGCAAGTGGGGATAAATAAATCTAGGTATAACATATTCAAGAAATTAAACATAGCATTTCAATATGTAAGTTGTAGGTCAAGTAATGCCATGCAAGATTTTATCCTAAATTAATGTGTTAATTTACTAAAATATAAAAGGGGTGTTTAAAACCTTAAACATTTAAAATACTAGATTTAAACACAACATTGTACATGCAATAGTGGTACAATTAATCAACCCATAAATATTTCAAAGGTTGATAACTCTCCAATTAAACTATTTCTAATTGACTTCATGGTGTATTCATTTCCCCCATTTTAAATCGCTAATTAGTAGTAAATTCAAATACTATAATTCACATAATTGTTCAGTCTAGGGAATGAGCTGGAACGTGCAGCAAGAATCTGAAAAAAAAAAAATATATATATATATATATTACCAATGGCAGCAAGGAATGAGAAAGCCATTCAAATCCATTCAAAATTTCATTAACTTGTACCTTCAACTAAATGCACTTCAAGACCCATTAATCTTCATTACCTACATATCCTACACCCATAGGCTCGAAAATATCAGAAATAATCGGCTGATAAAATCGTGAACATGCAACAGAAAAAAAAAAGAAAATGAATCGGCCAACCTAAGGGAGTAAGAAGCATTCAAAACTCATTTAACTTCTTGACTTGTAACCTCCCAACTTAATGTATATTATGGCACCTTTAACACCTCCTATAACACTCATATTCAGTGACTAGCAAACCCACACTCTCACCTTCGAAAATAATCAGAAAGACAGCAGCTGAAATCGTGACAGCAGCAGCTGAAGCAAGAAAGAATCCAACTCCGCTCCGCCGCGCCCGTATTCGTTGTATTGGTTTGTTGTCTTCAAAACAAATTCCAGGCATGTATATTGTTTCTTTTCTCTTCAATCAAGTCCTATAGATAGTTTTAAACCATTATAGACTATGTTTCAAGAATAAGTCACGAAATTTGACAGCAAGACACTTGAAAAAATATGTACATAAGTTCTCGGCCTATGTTTGCACCTTCACGGTTTGGTGTGTTCTTGTTGATTACAGGGTGTTGCTCGATTCCAAGGCTTTCATGACTACTTCTAGGCATAATTTAGAATGTGTTAGGGTGTTTTTGGTTCATTTGTTTCAGGTCCATACCCTCACAAAACGAAAGAATGACAGCAGAATTTCCCTTATGTGCAGAATGGGTCTCGATTTGGCCATTGAGTGGGTAAGGTGAGTTTGTTCGAATCATGGCTGTCCTATGGACTATAGCCATGGTTAGAACCCTACCTTATCATGTCTAGGAAGTGACCAAATCAGTTTCTCCAAGCCTAGTTCACGGATCATTCAGATTTTACAGCAACATGTCAAGTGTCCCACGGTTCTAAAATTCTATTTTTTTTTGAAGGTGGTTTCGGTTTTTTTGGTATGTTATTGGATTATGGTTGGCTCCTAACCTGTAGCCATGGTTCATACAACACTCCATCATGTCTAGATCGAGCCATGGTCGATGAAATGGCCACTAGAACGACCCACGACAGTAAAACAACTCAATACATTTCACTGCACAGATTTGGTGTGTCACGGCCCGTATTTCGTATTCGTAATTTGTGCGAAATTATTAAAAATTTTCTAAATAAATAATTATCTTGTCCCATTTAATTAAAGTAAACATGTAAATAGTTTAACTTTAAAATAACTGCGGAAGCAAATATTGTTTTCAACCAACAATTTAAAAATAATTAAACGTAAACATCAACTTAAAAATAATCCAACGTATTAAAAACTGGGTTTGAATAATAAAAAGGTGCAAAAATTAATCATGAGGTCCTCGGGATTACTACTGCTGTCCCAAGATCGCTCCACCGGTCTCCTCAACGGTCCCGACCTCATCAATACCTACAACAATCAAGTCTAGTGAGTCTAAAACTCAACATGTATATATCGTGAATAACAAGTAAATATATCACAAATCGCATACAATATAAAAATAAAGTATCGTAAAGCGTACGGTGAAAATCGTATCATGAATAATTATAACTACGTGCATATCTGAAATTCATACGTAAAAGCTTTGCTCAATAGAGCTCTGTCATAACATATCATAATTTTCTGGTAGAGATAATGTTTCTAAGCATGTGGCCCATACATAGCGTGAGCGCCTGATCAGACTAAACCACAGTATACTGGGCGGTAGAGATCAATCACAGCCCTTGGACTGGATGTCCGTACCCATACATAATCATAACCGGTCGTAAGTCATCGGGCGGAGAAGTCCTCGGTTGTTCCTACCGACTTCCAAACCATAAGCATAAGGTGGCCACAAGACATATCGCATATATCTCAAAAATAAACATTTATATTTTATACACGTAATATAATTATAACCTTATTTTTACCGGATGAGTTGGATCGTTCCCAAGCTTGCTGCGACTTACTACTAATATGTGACACATGAATAAATCTTAACTTGACAAAATCTTAACAATAGAACCAAAAACGAGACGATTCGGACCAACAACTTGATTTTTAACCATGGCTTCGTACCAACCCGAACAACATTAAAACCGACGTTTAACCATGATTAAAATACCCCAAACATACTGAAAAATATGCCTAATAACTGTAAAACACGAAAATGGGTGAAAGGAATCCAAAAACATAAAACACTCTTTCGAGAGTCATTTTGGCACCTTTCACCGTAAATTCTCGTACGACCTCTAAACTCGACCGAATCACAAACGGCCAAAAAAATGACTTTCCTAACTCATTGAGGTACTGTCCAGTCCACGGCCATGGGCTAAAAGCCAACCAAGAACTCAAACCACCACCAAAACCGTGACCCAAAGCTGCTGTCAAAAAGCAGAAAATAGAGCAGCAGCAGCTTGCTTGTTTGTGGAGCAAACTCTGAAAATAATGGCCAAGGGCTTGAACCACCGCCCAAGGACTCTTACCAACATCATAAGGCATGGCTTGGACCATGGATAAGGGCTAAAAGCCAACCACAAACCAAGCAAACACCTAGGACAATCACAGCTCAAAACCGAGAGAGCCACTTTCTGTATAGTGTGATGTATTGCATTGTTTTGTTGTCTTGTATCATTCCAATGGCCATTTGAGCGACCATGGATCGATCTAGACATGATGGAGTGTTTATAAACATGGCTACGGGCTAGGAGCCAACCACAATTGCATCCAACATCTCCAAAACCGAAAGTGCATACACACAGAATTTGAAGGAAACGAAATGAACTTGTGTTGTTGTTGTGCAATTCTAATGGATCTGTGAACCAAGCTTGGAAAGGACACCTTGGTCACGTCCTAGACATGTTAAGGGAGGGTTCTAATCGTGGCTACAGTCCCTAGGACAGCCAAGATTCGAATACTCCCCTTAACCACCCAAGAACCAAAAACGAAGCTCAAATCTGTAGTTTTGAAAAAGTTTGCTGTCATTCCTTTATTTGTGAGTGTATGGATGCTCACCAATGGACTAATGACACCCTAACACATTCTAATTCATGCCTAACAGCAGCCGGTGAGCCGGGAACCGAGCAACTACCTGTAATCCAGAAAAGCAACCAAACCGTGAAGTTGAACCAAAGAGCATAGAAAAATCTGTGCAGATTTTTTTGAAAATGTGCTGCCACAAATTCGTTTTGCCTCATGATCTTGAACTTATAACTGTTTAAAAATATTTATAGGACTTGATTGAAGAGAAAGAAACAACATATACATGCCTGGAATGTGTTTTGACACAAAACAAATCAAAACGACGAATACAAGCGACGGAGTCGGAGTTGTGTTTGCTTTGTTCCTATTTTATTCCTGCTGCTATGCACGATTTTCAGCTGTGTTTCTTCTGATAATTTCGAGCATATAGTGTAGATGATGTTAGGGATGAAGGTGAATGATATAGGAGGTGTTAAGGGTCATAATATGCATTTAGGTGGGGAGTTACAGTGCAAGAAGTTGAATAGTTTGAAATTCTCCTCCTTCCTTGTTGCCGATGGATTCTTGCATTGTTTTTGTTGCATTACACGTGAGTTTGCTTGTAACTTGTTGAGGAAGGATTAAGGTTATATGGTGTTTGAATTACCCATAACTATGGAGCTTAAGGTAGAAAGTGACTGCACCATAAAAACCATTTTTGTGTTAACTTTGAATGAGGTCTACTACAATTTTTGAATTGTCTTAACCAAATATTATTACTACTTCTTGCATGGTATAATAGTGTTTTAAATCTTGCATTTTAAATTCTTAAGGTTTAATACACTTATTATATATATTTTGAATGATTTACAATTAATTAGAATAGAACATTGCATGACATGCTTGACTTAAAATTTATGTATTTAAATGTTATGTTTAAATTTCTTGACTATTTTATACCTAGCTTAATTCATCCTCCATTATTTACATATTTTTTTTAAGCTTTAATTAAATATTAACCAAAGAACTATTTACCAACTTAACTCTAATTAATTTATTAAATCCCAAGGACATTCTTTTTCTTTAAATTAAATTATTATTTGACTTAACTTAAATTTAGGAATGTCCTTTCTTATTATTAATCTTATCTCTAATCTTCAAACTACCTCCGGTCCGTCCTCGCGTATTTATTTGAAAAGATAAAACTAAACTTTTGCATTTAAAATAAATAGTTATGACTTGTCAAATATCAAAATGACTTAGACCCTTCATATATATATATATAAAAATCATTTTTAAATTTAAATAGTAATAATTATGCATGGTTTATACGTATTCTGATTTTCGGGTCGTTAACATGGTGCACTCGGTTGATACCTTCGGTTGTCTTAGGTAATGGCTTTGGTTTGTGGTTGGCTTTTAGCCCTTAGCCATGGTCCAAGTCATGCCTTGGGATGTTGGTAAGAGTCTCTGAGTGGTGGCTCAAGCCAATGTCCAATTATTTCAGAGATATAGCTCACGCACACCCACAGCAACCGCTGTAATTTTCCGTTCTTGACAGCAACTTTAGGTTGCGGTTTTCTTGGTGGTTTGAGTTCTTGGTTGGCTTTTAGCCCATGGCCTTGGACTGGACAGTACCTTAATGAGTTAGAAAAGTCGTGTTTTTTGGCCGTTCATAATTTGGTCGAGTTTAGAGGTCGTACGAGAATTTACGGCGAAAGGTGCCAAAATGACTCTCGAAAGAGTGTTTTATGTTTTGGATTCCTTTCACCCATTTTCGTGTTTTACAGTTATTATGCATATTTTCAGTATGTTTGGGTATTTTTAATCATGGTTAAACGTCGGTTTAATGTTGGTTCGGGTTGGTACGAAGCCATGGTTAAAATCAAGTTGTTGGTCCGAATCGTCTCGTTTTTGGTTCTATTGTTAAGATTTGTCAAGTTAAGATTATTTCATGTGTCACATATTAGTAGTAAGTCGCAACAAGCCTGGAATGATCCAACTCATCCGGTAAAAATAAGGTTATAATTATATTACGTGCATAAAAATATAAAATGTTTATTTTGAGATATATGCGATATGTCTTGTGGCCACCTTATGCTTATGGGTTTGGAAGTCGGTAGGAACAACCGAGGACCTCTCCGCCCGGTGACTTACGACCGGTTATGATTATGTATGTGTACGGACATCCAGTCCAAGGGCCTGTGATTGATCTCTACCGCCCAGTATACTGTGATTTAGTCTGATCAGGCGCTTACGCTATGTTATGGGCCACTTGCTTAGAAACATTATCTCTATCAGAAAATTATGATATGTTATGACAGAAGCTTTTACGTATGAATTTTCAGATATGCACGTAGTTATAATTATTCATGATACGATTTTCACCATACGCTCTACGATACTTTATTTTTATGATGCATGCGATTTTATGTTATATTTACTTGTTATTCACGATATATACATGTTGAGTCTTTAGACTCACTAGACTTGATTGTTGTAGGTATTGATGAGGTCGGGACCGCGGACGGAGACCAGTGAGCGATCTTGGGACAGCAGTAGTAAACCCGAGGACCTCATGATTTAATTTATGCACTTTTTATTATTCAAACTCAGTTTTAATACGTTGGATTATTTTTAAGTTGATGTTTACGTTGAATTATTTTTAAATTGTTGGTTGAAAACTATATTTTTTTCCGCTGTTATTTAAAGTTAAAATTATTTACTTATTTACTTTAATTAAATGGGACAAGATAATGATTTATTTAGAAAATTTTTAATAATTCCGCAAAATTATGAATACGAATACGGGCCTTTACAACTGATCTATGAATACAACATGACAGTTTTTCTCACACAATGAGGGAATTGTGCTTCTAATCTAAGCTTGTAACACTTTGAAGTGTTCCCTCAAATCTGTGTTGAATGCTTGTAAGCTGATGTGCAGTATGCATGTCCTTCTTCTTGTGATCTTCACACACTCTTATTTTTCCACACCCTCTAATATATTAATCATCTTGGTCTAGTATTTATGGAGGAAATGAGACCGTACACCAAGACTCATCAAATATGTTCGTTGCAATTTGAATCTGTTCCTTGAAATATATTTGTACTTTCCGACAGCCATTCGAGAATGTTTTGGCGTTAAAGCACTGCTGCAATGTCTATTATTGTCCTTTGACTGGACATAAGCTTTTCCTCAATACGCACAGCTGGTTTCCATTTGAATAAGCTTGTCGTGTTTCTAAAAACTGATCGATTCTTAACTGATGTTCTGAATTGGTCAGCTGAACTGATCTTGAACTGGTTTGGTGAAATTAGTTGGCTCGTGTTGGAACATTTCATGTTCGCAATTTTACTTGATCTTGATGTTAACAGAACTAGTTATTTGTTACTAATGAACTTACCTAAGTGTGCAGTTAGCTGAACATAACTGAAGCTATGGAAGAATGCAACTGAAAGTACAAACTGATTAATCGAATTGAACTAGTTCAACTGATGAATCGTAAACCAGTTCAACTGATTGTCCAGCTGATCGGTGGTTCAATAGAAGATCTTCAGAAGCCTGGTCAGCTGATGAAGAGCTCAGATGACTAGTTCAACTGAAAGAGTGAAATCAGTTCAACTGACGAGTCAACTGAGTTCACCAGCCCAACTGAAGATCAGTTCAGATGACCAGTTTAGAGCATCAGTTAGATCCAATAAGTTGCAGAACATGACAAGCTTATTCAATGGGAAAGGTACTAAAGTTATATGTCCAGTAAAAGGACAATAATAGACGTTGCATCAATGTTTAAAACCAAAAAGTTCCAGAATGGCTTTCGGAAAGTACACACATATTTCGAGGAACAGATTCAAAATGTAATGGATAAATAATGAGTCTCACTGTACGATCAAACTCCCGCCTATAAATAGAAGATGAAGATAAGTGAGAAAAGAAAAGGGCATGAACAAGAGAGAAAAGAAGGGCACGCATATTGCACATCAGATTACAAGGAAGCAATCAGCCTCGAAAATCAGCCCAGTCGAGGGAACACTCCAAGTTATATCAGCTTAGTTTAGAAGCTTTTTTTCCTCGGTGTGTGGAGAACACCTTCCCGTTGTATTCATTGTTCAATTCTCACATACTCACACACTATTACTCACATATATCAGAGAGGAGAGCTTAAAAGATCAGTTGATTGAGCATATCTAGCTTGTTTGAGAGAATGGAGCTAATGAGCAAGGAATCAGTAAAGAAAGAGTTCCTGAGCTAAGAGCTAAAGCGAGCCAGCCTAGTAGC
The DNA here is from genome assembly GCF_025594145.1 of Primulina tabacum. Lineage (NCBI taxonomy): Eukaryota > Viridiplantae > Streptophyta > Magnoliopsida > Lamiales > Gesneriaceae > Primulina > Primulina tabacum. The sequence goes on from NW_027460034.1 coordinate 15,616, forward strand.
TGGGCCTTCTTTAAAGAGTTGAGCTGAGTTAAATGAATAAGGGAGCGCTGCTTGAGTGAGTCTTTCACAAAGACATTAAACTTGTGTATGTAGTCTTTGACACACAGACGTTAAAAAAGTGTTTGCTGGAAGGTGTTGCCCTTCTGTCTATGCTAGGAGTTCAGTTAGGAAGTAGGGTAAGTCCTAATCTGAGTGGGTTTATACACGGTATTGTATAAATCAAAGTCTTATAGTGTATCCTACCTGAGGAGGTAGAAGGGGTGACGTAGGAGCAGTTGAAGTTTCCGAACATCCATAAACTTATCTTGTGTTATTTCTGTTTAATTGCTTGTTTTGTTCTTACTGATTTGATCAGTTCAGCTGATATCAGATCAGTTCTTTCCATAACTGAAGTTATATAAGCCGAGACTGATCCCATGTAATTTTCAGTTATTCAGTTGCACAAGTTATAAAACTGATTAACTTTCTTAACGAATTATCATTTCGAGTATTTTTCACTTGGTTTAAAACCAAACTCGATCTAATTCATCGGTGTTTACATTCTTAGAACATGAGATATTGCAGCTCATTGAGAATATTGTGTTTGAAGAACCTTCAAATGTTCCTGAACCATTCTATTAGCTCGTCATCTGAACGGATTTCACTGCTTCAGTTGAACTGGTCAGGTTAGGCTCTTCATCAGTTGAGCTCTTAATCAGCTGGTCGGGCTTCTGAATATCTTCTTCTAAACCATCTATCAGCTGGACAATCATTGAATTGGTCTTTGATATATCAGTTGAACTGATTCAGTTTGGACAATCAGTTGGCGCTTTCAGTTTTGCGTCTTGATAGCATCAGTTTTGGCTCGATAACTGATACGTTTGAATCTTGATCAGTGTTCAGCTTCTGCGCACTTAGGTAAATTCATTAGAAACAAAATAACAAGTTTTGTTAACATTAAAATCAAGATTGTGAACATCAAATATTCCAACAAAGCGCCGCAGCGACAAGGAAGAAGCGCCACAGAGCTAAGGCTTGAAGGGGGAAAAAAGCGCCTAGGCGCCATATATGCAGGCGCCGCAGCGCCAGGTACTGTCGAAGGGAAAAGTGTCGAGGTGCTACAACCCAGTGCCGCACTGCCAGGATCACTGAACCACAAGCGCCTAGGTGCTACACCTCAAGCGTTGCGGCTCTACAACCTAGACTTCACAAACAAGGCAGCACCGCGGCGCTAGCATACGCGAAAAATGGAGAATTGGGCTTTATTTGACGGTCTCTAGACAAGGATAAAAAGAAGAATAGGGTTTCAAAGAGAGGGCAACCATTTTTTGGGAGAGAAAGGACATGAGAGACGAGAGCACACATTGGAGACAATTGGAACGCGAGGATTGATCTCAACGACGAATCTGATGACAAAGACGCCACTTTTGATTTGTTATCTAATCTTTCACCTTTTTAATTCTTGTGTTGAGATGTCTAAATCTTCAAACATGCTTTGTTTTTTTAGATTTCATTATGCACTAACTTTTCAATTCTAGAGGACGATGTAGCTTTGTTGAGACGATAATTTTGACTTAGTTGTTTTATGATTGAATTCCTTTTGGTTTAATTGTGTTTCCTAGTTCTTATCGATTTCAATTTACTAGCCGTAAATTGTTTGTTATCATAATTAATTCTAAAACTCGATAGAGGGACTAGAATTATGGAGACATCGTTAAATGTTTATATCGTTCGGAAGGCGTTAACTTAGCGAGGCCTAGATAAGATCATTGTTTTCTTATATCATCATAAACTTCTATTTTTTAGGAATGTTTGGGTCTAAGTTTGAATGATACAATTTATTCGTCACTTGGGAAAGGGAATAAAAATAATTAAATGTTCTTGGCTATTGAACGAATGGAATTCATGAATATACAGTCAACCGTGAATAGTTATCGTGAAAACTAAGTGAAATTGCTCCTCTAGGATATTTTCTATCATTTATATTTTCTCACTTCGGTTATTCGATTACTATTTATTTACAATTAATTCGTTTTAAGTAAACCAACCTTTAATTTATTCTTCTAGATAAAGTAGTGACTATTTTAACTACAAGCACTGATATATTTTTATATATACACTCATCCTGGGAACGATACTTTACTCTCTTTTATTAAACTTGACAACCGTGCAGTTGTCAGCGAAAATACGCGACAATACAACTTTTTGTACAAACTCATTTCAACTTAAGACTTATCTATTGTTTAATTAAAACTCCTAGCACACTCGATTGGCAGGTTGTAAACTCACAATCCGCATAATATTTAACGTTTTTGTGTCAAGACTACAAATACAATCTTTAATGTCTTTTTGTTAATATTCATTCATCTAAACTTTGATGCTCCACTCTCATGTGTATGTGTTAGTGATTGTGTGTGAGGAATTTTTCATTGTATGTATATATCAAATGTATAGTCACACTTATGTTTGCTCTCATTTTAGCTAATGTAGAATGCCCATGATTTGAATCTCATTCCAAAATTTGTATTTGATCTCCAATATGTTGTATTCCACGGCCTCCAATAGTGATATAGATTTTAGATAAAAGAATATGACCGTTGGAAATGTTGTGTACAGATTCAGATATTGCAACAGTCACATTCGTATTTCTGGCCATTTTGCGAACTAGGTTGTTGATGGTCTGATCTGATATGCCATCATATCAGCTTGGTTTGACCTGGTCCGATCTCTTTGCTTTGACTTGAGCTGAACCAAGTCAAGCTGATTAAGTCGAGATGTTCTGTTCTTTTGAATAAAACTCTTGATTCATCGATTTTTGGGCAAAGTGATAAACATAAAAGTTGTAGCATTTCTCTTGCTTTCCATGGAATCAAGAATCACACAATTTCAAGTTCTTATGAGATAGATATTCACAACAGATCGACAATTAGTAATCTAGAACATGTTCTTTATTCAGTGCAGAATCATCAAATTCATTATGGTTTATTATTATTTTTATTTGATTTATACTTTTGACTTGTTAAGATGAGTTTTATTCATTTTATAATCTTCATAACTCATACTGAATAGTTCCATTTGAATAACTGAGCTTAGAGATATTACCAATGTACCATAACTGGTCAGACTGAGCTGATTGTTGTTTCTATTTCTGTCAGGTCGATCTTACGCTAATATTTCGCCTAGATAATATCTGAACTTACTTAGATTTTGTGAAGTAGGACTTGTGGAAAATTGAGTTCTCTATTCGGGTCGTTTTAGTGGTTTGTCATTTTCATCACTGAGCTATGAGATATCATCAAAACACAGCAGCTCGCCATATTTTAATCTTTTTTATTTCAAATTTCAGCTTCCCACTTGAACTAACAACTTGACACTTGAGTAATATATTAAAAAGTCAAATAACAAAATTTGTTATCATCGAAATCATGATTGCTTGTGTTTCTCAACCCAACAGATACATTTCGGTTTTTCATTTGGTTGATACTTTTCAGATTTTTTATTTTATACGTGTTCATATATTTTTGAATTTTTAAAGATCGATAAATTTTATTTATTTTTAGAAAAACTTTTGGTTGGTAAATATTTGTTTGTTCAGTTTTCATACTAAAAGGTAGCCAATCTTCCTAGAGTTATATTTCATATTCTTTTATTGCCCACTTAATTATTATATGTTAAAAAATTATGTCATACATGTTATATAACGCACATAGATATGCCATTTGCTAAAAATATTGTTTGTTTTTAAAGTAGGGGTAAGCAGAAATCAAACCAATCCAAATCGATTTGATATTTAATCGATCACATTATATAAAATTCACCAAATCAAAAAATTAGTTTGGTTCAAAGTTTGCAGAAAAAAATCCTAAGTAGAACCAATTTCATAAATATATTATTTTATTATACATATGTATATATTATTTGATTTTGTGTTCGTATTATATCAAATCTAGTTAAATATATGTGTACATCTTGATATTTATCTATTTTTATGTGATATTTGTAATGATGTTATCATACTTTACATGTGAAGTGATTAATATCTATATTCATATTGGTATTTATCTAATTATATTAGCTAGTTTAGAAAATTTAAAGTATGTTAAAAATATTCAAAATACCCTGAATTTATTGAAAAACCAAAATGTTTCGTAAAAGATGGTAATAATACAATTAACAAAGAGGTGAGTCGAGGGAGTAACAAAAAAAAATCCATATATAACCATGTTCAAGGGATTTTAAAGGTTGGTGTACTTCACAACCAAAAAATTTATGCTCCTCAAACAAGAGGAAGGGTTCACAACACAATGAAAGAAGGGATGAGATGCCTGTAAGATGAATCAATCAATGTGCTAGGGAACCACATTGGAAATGAAAAGCAATCAAGGAACCATATGCATGTTGTTACTAATCGTCTTTATCATCCTAGATTATACAAAGATGTGACTAATAGTGGCCGGCTTTCATATAGTAAATATTGAAACATATGTCATGGGGTACAAAACATTCAAAGAGGAGTCGAAAAGAAAATATAATATAAGCATTATGATTCGTTGAATCATGTCACTCTAGGTTTATTGTACTTTTAAGAATATTTTTCAAGAGAAAATCAACAAGATGATTCTCACATGCCACAAAAAAAAAAAAAAAACATGGTCATTGGTAAAGATTTGTTTCACCCTATGGTCTTTACGAATGCGAATTTCTCAGATTTAAAACCATTATTGGATCAGCAAAGAAACTGAGGAAGCATATAATCAAAAGATAAATTAAATAGATGCTAGATCCATAAGGAAAAGATATTTGAAAGTGAGAAAAATGTCTGATTATGCTATTGTTATGAAGTAGAATCTGTATAACAGGAAAATTGGTCAGGGGAGTCATACCATAAAGGCGAGAGAGTCCATGACCTTTCGGTCTAGGAACAAACACTTGTTAAAGATTAATAATTATTATTGCAATAATTTGAAATAATACATTATCCTAATATGTGTAAGTAAGGAAGAGACGCCTACTTACAGTGGACGCTTTTATGCAATTGCAATAACTTAAATCCGATTTAATTTATATATGCAGTTGAAATTAGTCATAATTTTTGTTTACATTATTTTTGGTATTAGGAAAATAAAAAGATATTGGTCTTAATTTATTGCATAAATAAACAACTGGCGGGCATTAGATGAAGCTAAATATAATTTATCTTCAAGTTGAACTTATCGCCGATATGCATGCGATTCAAAATACATAATGAATTTAAGGGGAGATCAATAAGCTAGATTGATCATTATTTAACACCAGCACAGTGTACACGCCGTCAATTATTTATCCATTAGTTTTTGCATGTTAACAGGAGTAAAAGAGAAAAGGGTCGTAGCAAGCCTAAAGTTTTATTATAAAACGGTAATTATCTTTAGGAGAAAAGTCATAGCAAGCCTAAAGTTTTATTATAAAACGGTAATTATCTTTAGCTACTCAATATTTCTTTTTATATTTATTTATAAAACTCCATGATCCAGAGTGGGAGAACACAACAAACTGTTCGAGATTCTTTGAATCCTGCTTGCTTCGCCAATGCATGAAATTCATTTTCTGTCCTCTCCTTACCACCGGGACTAAATGCTAGCATAACCATGTCAGATTGCAAATTACATTTAAAATCTTCTGCTGGGGTATCTGAAAGGATATGCTCCACAACGATGATTTTTCCGTTATTTGGAAGTGCTTCATGGCATCTCTTCAGTATTTTTATGCAATTCGTATCGCTCCAGTCATGAAGAATCCACTGTGGATTCGGTAAAAAAAGAATTGAATCAGTCTAATAAGAAAATAATCATAAAAATATTATTACAAAGTTGTAAGAAACTATTGGGAATCAAAAATTATGAAAAAGCATTCCTTTTTTTAAACGGGTGGAAAACTAACGTGAACAACGGTTTAATTATATGTATTGAATAAATATATTTTCTTATAATGCCACTATATTGCCACATTGAAAAGGGAAAAAAAAGAAGCTGGCGATGTTTACAATGAATTTCTATAATAGCATCAGTTAAGCATTTCGTAAAGACAATAACATATATAAAGTAGTTGTTATAAAGGTTTATTTATAGTCACGCTTCCACATACATGACTTAGGTGTAGCATTTATTATTATTATCATTATGCTGAACATTTAGAAGGCTAAACAAAATGATGAATATACATAGACATATACATACACAAACACGCACATATATTATATGATGAAAACAATTTCACCTTCATGATAATGGCTTCGCCTTTCGGAACACTAACGAACATGTCTCCACCCATGTGCTCCATGCCTGATCAATACAAAAAGGTCGGCCAAGTTTAAGTTTCACGTAAACCATCAAATTAAATTAAAAAGCGAGCTCCAAACACAAATATTTCAATGGAACCGATTTAAAATACATTACAAAGAACCAACACAAATATTTCACATACTTGCAAAAGATGGTGCGTCTCGAATAACGTGGGGCAAATCAAAATTAATGCCCTTTATAGTTGGATTCTTGGATAGGATCATGCGCAGGGAACCACCGATTCCACCTCCAACATCGACCAAAGTCCCAGACCCTTGAATCCCTCGTACTATCTACAATTCTTTTCATCAACATTGTCGAAAAATTGGACATTGCTATATTAAAACCCTTGTTAAATCTTGGATCTGTGGCGTGATACTCGAATGTGCTCATTTTATATACTTTTTCAACAGGAAGTCCCCCCTCGAGAATTGCATCTTTCAGGTGGTACCTACACATACATTATTAATGATTACACATGCACACATATAGTACGTGTAGAGGTTGGAATGTAGTTGATACTTGCCAAGTCTCCAAGTAACCCTGTCTAGGCTCATGATCAACAAAGGGGCTAGAGAAACTCCATCATCATTCTTGGTGTAGAACTTGCAGACCGGAGCCAAGGAATACAGCCGCTCAACGCTGCCATCAGGCAGGGTTTTCACTCGACAATTTAAAATAGAATAGCTCGCAAGCATGCGGAGGATTCTGTCCACCATGTTATGCGCCTCTGGATTGTTGGTGGGAATTTTCGCGGCGAGTTCTCTTGGTGAAATAAAGGCGTCGGGCCCCTTATTCTTCATGAGTTCAAGGAGGTCGAGCTCCAGCGCCACTTTGAGGACATTAGGTAGCACTGAAAAAGAGGCTAGTTGCATGGCGAATAAGAAGAAGCCTCGTCCCCTTGTGCACCTCCATTTTGTATTCATTTTTCCTGAAAAGATTGAGAACAAGAAGGCTACACTTTGGGTAGGAGTGTGCATATGCAGAGACAAACATATTTATAGTAGCTTAGTTTGTAGTAATTGCTATAAATTGTTTTTTCATATAATATAAATAAATTAAGCCATATTGTTTAATCAAAATTAATTTTTTTTGCATTAATATATATATATCTATATATATATATATATAATCGTTGCATCAGGGAAATTAACATATATGTATGAATGGTGTATATATTTGTTTATTTGTTATAGAAGTAGGCCGGATATCATTAATCGTTGGTCAAATTACGTTTTAGTTAGGACACATTCCCTGAAATCCATGCCACCAAGAGAGCTGCTGCATTTTTGCTGTCTAAGTCATAATCTAGATTATATATATTATTATACTTTAACGTATCATATTAACTAAATTTGATATGTTGATGTGGTACAAAAGTTTTTTACATTTTTTTATTCGTATATTTGTTAGTTAATTTTGTTGGTGTACGTTTATTAGTAATTTTTATATGTCTCTCTATTTTTTTTCGGATTTTCTCCATTTATCTATAATTATCTAAAAATTCAAATATCTTAGTAAATTTTATCTAATCAGTAATCTATAAATATCATATTCTAATAAATAATATAGGTATTTACACCAAATTATCAAAGAAAAAAAGTTAATATGACATGTATCATGTGCCATGGAACACTATTTATTATAAATTACTGGCTACTACGTTCCCATTAATTTATATATCTGGTCTATAAGAAAAGTTTATGGTTAAATTTTTTAAATATAAAAATTCCAATTATTATAAAATCAAGAAATGGAGAGAAGGACGTAGGAGTATTAAATTCCTTCCGAACATCCATAAGCATCTATGCGTTCGTTTATCATTCAGTCTACCTTTTATTAACCATCCAACTAAAATAGGCTTTTGTTCAAATCAGTTTTCAATAAGTCTTCTTCCGCACAGTGGATACTCGTATGATACGAGAAAGTTTCAGCATGTTAACACAATAAAGCTATGAAAGAAAATTTATTCACCTCCTCTAAATTTCCTATCTTGATCCTGACATCTTATTTTTTAAAATAAGAGACGTGTGACGTTAGTTCTAAAAAAACAATAATAATGATGAAGAACAATTGAAAAAAAGCAAAAACTTGTGTGAGACAGTCTTACGGATCGCATTTTGTGAGACGGGTCTCTTATTGGGTCATCATGAGAAAGTATTATTTTTTATGCTAAGAGTATTACTTTATTTTGAATATCGGTAAGGGTTGACCCGTCTCACAGATAAAGATTCGTGAAACCGTCTCATAAGAGACTTACTCTTAAAAAATGCGTTGGTTAGTTTTCGAAAAAGTAAGAAAAGTGTATGTGTATGGATCCGCTTATTTTATTTTATTTAGTAATAATTATCATAATAATATAGTTGGAATATGCAAATTCTTGAATTTTTGTACGAAAAACTCTTAAATTTGTGTTCTTTTATATTTTAAAAAATATTTATTATCATTATTATTATTATTATTAGAAAAAATTAAAATAAAAAATAAGTAGACCTACACACACATACTTTCTTTAATATTTTGAAAATTAACCAACACATATTAAAATAAATAAAAGAAATTTAAAAAAAATTGAAAGAATATAAATTTTTTCGGAAGATAAATAGCTTAATATTTTAAAAATATGTGTTTTTTTTAAATATTGACTGGTGCACACCATTTTAAGATGATCTATGTTTAGGGATGGCAATGGACCGGGGACGGGTTTGCCATCCCCATCCCCACCCCCATCCCCGAATTCCATCATCACCCCCCATATCCGTCTCAATCCATCCCCTCCCCGCTTTTTCGGGTTCGGGGAATCCCCAAACCCGAAACTTCAGGGATCAATTCTCATCCCCGCCCCTATCCCCGTTTCAAAAATATTATTATGGTAAGACGATGACGAATTTGGAGATTTTTCTCAAATCAAAACTTATTATTATCTATTATTATTAGAGATAATATTAATATTAATATTAATATCAATATCAATATTAATAATATAAGATTATTAATATTTTTAAAAATAATATTATTATTATATTATTAATATTAATAATACTATTATTTTATTATTGATATTATTTTCGGGCGGGTTCGGGGATTTCGGAGATGAGGATAGTAATCTCATACCCGCTCGAATTACATCGGGGATTTTTTTAAATCTCCGAACCCGAAAAATTCGGGATCCTCATCCCCGTTTCAGGCTTTCCCCGCGGGGCCCCAAACCCGTGGGGAAAGTTGTCATTCCTATCTATGTTTCAAATTAATCCACATGCAAAAATTGGAAGTTTGAACTCAAATTCATTAGTTTTTAAAAATAAAAAATAAGTTGATCGAAACACACACTTCCTTTAATTTTTTTGAAAACTAAATCAACGTATATTAAAATGAATAAATAATTGTTTTACAAAAATAAAAAGAGCACAAATTCAAGATTTTTCATACGAAAATTCAAGAATTTGCATATTCCAACTATCATTATTTTTTATTAACAACATTACTAGTAAAAATAAAATAAAAATAATCGGACCAATACACATGCACCTTTATTATTTTTTTGAAAACTAAACTAACAAATTTTTTTAAAATTTTTTTCATTTATTCTTTTAGGAACTTGGGACACATCTCTTATTTAAAAACATGAAACATGAGACCACATTTCAAAAATGAGAGTTGAAGTTTAAGTTCGATAATTTGAAAGATAGATCGCCTTAAAATGATGGAATGTTTTATGAATCAAAGTATTTTTTATTTATTTAAATATGTGTTGGTTAACTTTATTTTATTTTTTTAAAGGTGATGGACACACATGCACAAATTTTTTATTTTTTAAAAATAAATCAACGTATATTTAAAATTGTTTAAAAATAATTTTTTTAAAAAAGGTAAATTACATCAGATTTTATAAATAAAGAATTTTTAAAAAAATGATTGATCCACTATTTTAAGGATATCTTTTAAATTATCGAAATCTTCAACTCTCATTTTTTTATTGTTGTCATAAGTCCTTTTTTAAAAAAACGAGAGATGTTTCAAAGTTTTATATAAAATAATAATGATTAAAAAATTAAAAGGCTAGCGTCCTCTGTCCATTTTGGCAAACGCTGCAAATTAATTTGCAACATCCTCCAAGAGTGGTGGAGTTTGGCAAAACTCCATCACATATATTAATTTTGAAATATTAATTTTCTATAGATATATCTATAAATGTATACGGATGGGAAATGGGCATTTTTTCACAATTGTGAAATTATCTATAATTGTCACGTTGCCAGTATAAATCAAAAGACATTACATACGTAAAATTTTACCATAAGGAGGACATGTATGGATATTTCAAATCTGGATTAATTTCCATCAATACCTGTTTATTATGTTTCCATCATAACTTAAAACTTTATTGAGTCTATTTCATCTCCATGACTTCCGGTTTTTCTTCTCTCCCACGATTAATCGAGCATTGTGCCTCCGTTTGAGATATGCCATTTAGTTGATTCTTGGGGATGGCGATAAGCTTCACTTGTATGTGGGCAGGTAAAATTCTGCTATTTGTTTCACATCCTTCTTTGGTATCTGCGTGCAAGGAAAATAATGGAAACACACCACCTGAGTTGTAGGTTTAGCCACAACGGATGTATAAATTAACTTTTTGGGAAAACAATTTTGGTCCATTAAATATTCAAATTTTGGTTTTGGTACAATAATTTTGTTTTTTTTTCAATCTTATTTCGTCGGAGTGCTGATATGATACCGAAAAATATGGATATGGCGGGAGAAAATGCTGACATGACATCGTCAAAGTACAATGGTCCAATCACACCGAAAAGAAGCTACTTGGGAATTGAAAGAAAAGATGCGAGAACAATACCCTTATCTCATTGAGGATCGAGTATAGCAAAGTTTCGAGGACGAAACTCCTCATAAGGTGGGAAGGATGTGAAGACCCAAAGAATTAACACACAAAGCCATGAATTAAAAACACATTCTAGTCATGAATTCAAAGAAGAATTTGAAGAGTCATAACAACATGTTAATGGTGTTTAAGGCCATTAAGAATGCCATAAACATGGTTGTAACGGTAGCATTTTCACCTCCCTTCCATGAGCCTATAAATAGTAGCCAAAGGGTAGGATAAATCACACCTTCCAGCAGCATTTCAGCAACTCGTTCTAGTCCATTTTCGAAGCACCGCAGCAGCCGAATTCTTGTCCGGTTCGACGCAGTCCAGCAGCTTTCGTGTCTGAATTTTAGTTGTCTTTCCCACAAATCTTTGAAGACTATCATCAAGTAAGTGGGCTTTTACTATACTTTTACGTACAACATGATATATATTTGTTCCTATTTGTTATGAAAGTTTTTGAAAATTTGTTGTTGATATTAGTATAATATTTGAAAGCATGTTTGAAATATTTGAAATGCACTGTAAATATTCGAATTAGAAATGGCAAGGAAATTCTGATATTTGATATGTTTTGTTTAAGACCCTGATGCGGTGGGATATAATAACCATTCTTTTGGCCTCGCCCCTTAGAGAAGTAACATATAGGGGACTGATAAGTAAACCATTGAAATGAGATGATTTTCAGTGCTATTTTTGTATCTAATTCGTATTCGATTCAACATCCTTATGATTGAAATTATGATAATGTATTCGTATAATTCTAACCTTGATATTTGTTATGCCCGATCGACCCCTATTTACTGAGTATTTACCAAATAATCATCCCTTACATTCCCACCCCAGATACAAAAGAGGAACAAATCAAAGATAAAGAACAAGAATATTTTTGGGGATGGTGATGAAGCCAAACCAATTCAAGACCAGTCCTGTCATTCTATCTTTTAGTTATTTTACGCTTCCGCATTTCGTTGTAATCGCATTGTAAAGACGATTATTGATTTATGTAATAGACTGACTTTTGGCTATTTGATGTACTACGTGGCTTGTTGTTACACGATTTTAAATTGTTAAACAACGCCGATGGCACGTCTCTGTTCCGGGGCGTGACAGATATGGTCTGACTCAGATTGATCTGATATCTAAGGGAAAGTTTTTTGATTGAACCAACTGAACCCCTCTCATCAGCCCAGACGACTATCAATCTAACTATGAAAAAAGAGTTCAGATCAAGTTGAAAAAGTTCGATAAATTGGTGGACCATATAATAGTATTTCACTTGTCTAAAATAAGAATCAGATACTAGAATGGATTTAAACTAATATGATATCAGAATCCATGGAAAAAAAAGATTTTGATAGACTTAATTTAATTGTGGTGATGATAGTCAAAACCAGTAGATCGTGTGAATAAAAACCTGAAGATAGTTTAAAGCAGTAGTTAGTATAAAACCAGTAGTTCCCCTATCGCTTTTACAAAAGCAGTTCTCTGCGAGTACTTATTCGCTTAGAGAAACAGAAGCAGAACTTGACTCTTTTCTAGAATCAGAACCAATCGATCTTATATTAAATGTTACCGTTACTCTACCAAGTACGAGTATTAAATGCTTCATTAATGCTGAACTAAGTCATTTAATACGCCTTACCTATTTTGGTATAAACAAGACTGATTGTTCTGAAGCTTTTTGCAGGAACTCTTTTAGGCAATAATAAAGCTGATTTTATCAGAAGTCACAGAAGCCATTTTTTTATAGACGTTAGATTCAAGACTTCTATATAAACGCAAGATCAACGACGTTTACAAGTTACCAAAAACTACGAGCTTATTCTCTAACATACGTACGTTGATTTGAGCACTTAGATTTTCTTATCATCTTTAAAGCTCAATATATAGAAAAGTAGCACACGCTTCATAATAGTTATCTGATCTTTTGAGATCATATTGTGCTGACTGTTTCTTACTCTCTCTACAATCATTATCGCGTTATTACATATTTGAGAAGAGTTTGTAAACTGGAAAAGAGTCTTTTCCAGAACCTTGTTGTATCGGTTTGATTGTGTTGAGAAACTAAGAGTTTCAGTAGGCAAAGGATAAGTCCTACTGAAGTGGGTGTATACAAGTGTTGTACTGTAAAAACCAAAGTCTTTTAGTGATACCTTCTGGAAACAGAAGAAGAGGATACGTAGAAGATTTCATCTTGGAACTTCCATAACCATCGTCTACTGCTTACTATTTTATCATTATACACCCTTAAACCATCAGATCGTTTCCGCACTATATTGTGGTCTGCTGGTTATACATTTGAACAAGATTTGCTACAATCTCTAACAGGATTCTAGCACCCCTTTGCATAAACGACCGTCAAAGGAATAGAGTTTATTCACCCCCCCTCTAAACTCCATATTGATCCTCAACATGTGGTATCAGAGCAGATTTCTATTGTTCTCTATTTACAACAGTTATGGCACATTTCAGCAAGGTTTCCATGTTCTCAAAAGAATACTTTGATGACTGGAAGATCCGGATGCAAGCTCATCTTGCAGCCCAAGATGGTCCTTTGAAGATCTTAAAATCTAACACTACTGTTGTTGTTACTGAGGGAGCGCCTCAAATGGTTGAAAAGCACAGAAGTGAATGGACTGGTGAAGATAATAAGAAAGCCAATCTCGATAATGTTGCGAAGGACATTCTTTACAAAAACCTCGACAAAAATACCTTCAGCAAGATCAAGATGTGTTCTACTGCTAAAGAGATTTGGGAAAAGTTCATCCAAATCTGTGAAGGAAATGAGCAGACGAAAGAGAATAAACTGTCTGTAACAATGCAGAAATTTGAGAATCTCAAAATGAAAGTTGGATAAACTCTAAGTGAGTTTGATGAACGTTTCAGTAGCTTGGTTAATGAACTAGCAGCTCTTGGCAAAGAGCATGGCAACAGAGAGATAGCACTCAAACTTATGAGAGCTTTACCCAGGGAATGGGACGTTAAAACAATGGCTATGAGAGTCTTTAAATATTGGAGCTACATGACTTGTTCGCTGACTTAAAAGCTTATGAGTTCGAACTGGAAGTTCTGAGTCCTCTGACTCAGAGAGTCATTCTTGCGAAAGTGATGCAGAAGAGATCAAATGTCTCATGGAAGATATTGAACCAACCTCGACATCTGTAGAGGTACATGACTTTGACTCTGACGAATTTACACGAACTGATTTGATTAAAGCACTGCATGACATGGTGGAAGAGTACTCGAGACTTTCTCAGTCATTCGAGGAGGTTAAGACTGAAAATCAAAACTTAAATGATCAAGTCAGTAAGTTTGCTTGTTTGCAAGAGAATAGCTGCAATGATTTAAAAGTTGAAATAAGTAAGTTAAGAACTGAGAATGACAGGGTTATTGCAGATTATCAAACGATGAAGTCTGAGAATCAGAAGTTATCTATTCTGGTAAATGCATTGAACAAGTCTTCTATTTCTTTAGAGAAGATGCAAGAGTTGCAGAAGCAATCCGGTGACAGAAGTGGTCTCGGATTCAGCAATAATGAAAGCATTTCTGAAACAAGTACTAAGCTACAACTGGATAAAGGCAAAGGGAAATTCATTCACTTTGTCGAAACCAGTGTGGTATATGAACCTGAAGTACCAACTGTTCAAGTTGAAAGGACTATAGATCAGACAAACAGAAGGAAGCATTATGGTCTGGGTTATGTTGAACCTAAGGGAAGAGTTCACCAGAGTTATGGATCCAGCAGAGGATTCAACTCAGGACGACAATCCTCTATGAAGGTTAAAAACTACCATCACTATAATTCTAGAACTGTTCAGAAGAGATACATACCAGACAACAAAAACAGAAGGGAAGAACAACATTCTAAGATGCATTCTATTAGAAATAGCATACCTTCTGTTGCACACACCGCTTTGGATACCCGAAGTACAAGGTCACCTAGAATTGTATAAATGTGGGTTCCTAAAGGACTGATAAGGATTGGACAGCTCCACATGGTATCTGGACAGTGGATGTTCCAGACATATGACTGGACAGAAAAATCTACTATCAGAAGTAATAATTTATACTTGACCAAAGATAACATTTGGAGATAACTCAAAAGGTAAAACCGTGGGTAAGGGTAAGATTATCCATGGTAACATTACTATCAATGATGTACTATTAGTTGAAAATCTTTGCTACAACTTGATTAGCATTAGTCAACTGTGTGATAATGGTTATTCTGTGGCTTTTCAGAAGCACACATGCACAGTTAAAAATTCTGATGATTCTAATGTATTAACTAGAAAAAGATAAGGCAACACATACAAAGTTTCTTGGAATACAGATCCTATTAATGTTCCTACGTGTTTAGTTGCTTCTCTTAGTGATAAAACATTGGCTATGGCACAAGAGATTGAATCACCTGAACTTCAAGTCAATAGACAAACTCAAGAAGCAAAATATAGTTGACGGTTTGCCTGATATTAACTTTGTTAAGAATCATGTTTGCTCTGCATGTCAACTTGGCAAGCAAGTGAGATCTAGCTTCAAGAATAAAGGTATTAAATCAACTTCAAGGTGTTTGGAATTATTGCATATGGACTTGTTTGGTCCAATCCCTATCATGAGTTTAGGGGGAATGAAATATACACTTTTTGTTGTTGATGACTTTTCCAGATTTACTTGGGTAATATTTCTTGCTAGAAAAGATCAAACCAGTAGTCTCCTGATCAAGCTTCTGAAAAAGATTCAAAATGAAAAATCAGTTTCTGTTATTAAAATCAGAAATGATCGGGGCACTGAGTTTACTAACAAGATTCTTGAGTTATATTTGGATGAACAGGGCATTCATCATGAATATTCAGCTGCCAGAACGCTTCAACAAAATGGAGTAGCTGAGAGGAGAAACAGAACTCTTAAAGAAGCTGCTAGAACAATGCTAGATGATGCAGACATCTCTCAGCGCTTCTGGGCAGAAGCAATCAACACAGCATGCTACACACAAAATAGAACCATGATCAACAAAAGGCACAATCAGACTCCATATGAGATATGGAAAGGAAGTAAGCCTCATGTATCTTACTTTCATGTATTTGGTTGTAGATGTTTTGTGCACAACAATGGTAAAAATTATTTGTCTGCATTTGATTCAAAATCAGATGCTGGACTGTTTATTGGTTATTCAGCAGTAAGCAAAGCTTTTAGAATTTTCAATAATAGAACTCTTAATGTTGAAGAATCTGTTTATGTTGTTTTTGATGAAGATAGCCGTGCTCTGGAATTTCTAACGTGTCAAATCTAAGTAACAGGTTAGATAGGATTCATCTGAAACTGGATAGTGAACATGATACAGAACCTAGTGTTAAAGATGCTCAAAATCCAGAACCAGACATTCCTCTGGTAGAACCAATTGTTCAGACACAAGATTTACCATAACCAGAAGTGAACACTCCAGAACCTGCTACTGCTTGGGCTGAGCCTATTTCGAATACATCAAACAAGGAAGAAATTTCTTTAAACCCTTTCGTTTGGAGAAAATCCCATCCTCCATATTTGGTTATTGGTAATCCAGGAACCCCGTTGAGAACCAGAAGGCAAATGATTAATGAATATATGTATGTTGCTTTTATCTCTCAGGATGAACCAAAGAAAATTGAAAAAGCTCTTCTGGATCCCAGTTGGATTGAAGCTATGCAAGAAGAGCTAAATCAATTTAAAAGAAATGAAGTTTGGTTTCTTGTACCCAGACCATCTCATCAAGCCATTATTGGAACCCGGTGGGTATTTAGAAACAAGCTAAATGAAGAAGACACTGTAGTCAGAAATAAAGCAAGACTGATAGCTCAAGGTTTCAGACAAGAAGAAGGAATAGACTATGATGAAACCTATGCACCAGTAGCAAGGCTTGAAGCGATCAGAATATTTTTAGCATTTGCTGCTTTCAAAAATATCAAAGTTAATCAGATGGACATGAAAAGCGCATTCCTAAATGGTCTACTGCAAGAAGAGGTCTACATTGAACAACCTCCAGGTTTTATCGATCATTTCTTACCTCATCATGTATTTAAATTACACAAAGCCCTGTATGTTTTAAAGCAGACACCAAAGAGCATGGTATGACACTCTATCACAATTTTTGTCAATCATGATTTTACAATCGACACATAAGACTCTATTTACCATAGTTAAGAATAAGCACATTCTGTTAGTACAGATTTATGTTGATGACATTATTTTTGGTTCAACTAACCCCAAATTATGTGCAAAGTTTGAGTTAATGCAGGATTAGTTTGAAATGAGCATGATGGGAGAATTAACATTCTTCCTAGGACTATAGATCAAGCAACTTGATACTGAAATTTTCATAAATCAAGTTAAGTATACCAAGGTGCTACTGAAATAGTTTGGCATGGAAGCATGCTCTGCTGCTTCCACTCCAATGAGCTCATCAACTAAACTTGATAAGGATGATAGTGGAATTCCAGTAGAGATAACTCAGTATCAAGGTCTTATTGGTTCTGTTATATCTTACTGCCAGTAGACCTTATATTATGTTTGTTGTTTGCATTTGTGCTAGATTTCAATCTAACCCTAAGTAGTCACATTATATTGCTGCTAAACGTATTCTGAAGTACTTAAAGGGAACTCAAAATGTCGGCTTATGGTATCCTAATGATTCATATTTTAATCTTATTGGATATTCAGATGTTGATTATGTAGGTTGTAAACTAGACAGAAAAAGCACAAGTGGTTTTTGTCAATTTCTTGGTGATAGGCTGATCTCCTGGTTTAGTAAAAAGCACACTTCCATAGCTACGTCTACTGCAGAAGCAGAATACCTCGCTGTTGGATGCTGCTGTTCTCAAATATTGTGGATGCAACAACAGCTTAAAGACTATGGATTTCATGCTTCTGAATCACCCATATTCTGTGACAATACAAATGCTATATCAATCACGCAAAATCCAGTATTTCATTCCAGAACAAAGCACATAGATATCAGACACCATTTTATTAGAGATCATGTGCAGAAGAAGGACGTTCGTCTGGAATATGTTCTTATTGATCAACAAGCAGCAGACATCTTTACAAAGCCTCTGCCTGAGAATAAGTTTTCTTATTTTCGAAATGTTCTTGGTTTAATTGACTTAAATTGAGTATATTGTTGCTATCAGTTTGATGTTTGCTGTCAGATATTTGTTACTCATCTAATATCAGCGGGTTCATAAGAAAAGGAGACAATTTGTGGTAACTACTGATATTTTATTAAGAATGAAATCGACGTCTTACAACTTGATTCAAATTTCTTTCTACAGCATATTGCAACATTCTAAACCAGTTATTCAAATCATGACTCCTCATATTCCGTAAGTTTTCAGAATTGATGAAAAGTCAAGCCACTCCCACTCTCTTGACAGCAGCATGTGGTTCAGCACATCATCCTTGACCAGCTCGGATATGTGATCAACTCGAGCAAGCCTCTTGAACCTTCTTGCTAGTGACCTCTGTCTGGCCGAAGCAGGAAATTCTCCAGTGTTGATTTCTTGGAGATCATGAATAATAGTCCAAATGGACATAACCTCATCAAAATGAAATCTTCTGCACCTTGTTTTAATTCTTGCAGAATTTGAGGTGTCCAGAAAGGATGAGGAACATGAGTGCTGCTTTCACAACCCATTGGAATATAATTGTCATTATGAGCAGAATTATCGTCTCTTATAGACAAGACTTGAGGAAGATGAAGAGTCATCGAGCATTAAATTTTCAGACTAAGTTTTCTCACTCTTCCTTCTGCTTATTTCATGTTACTGTTTAATCACTTATTTGCATTAAGTTAAAGCAGTAGATAAACAGTAATATGACAAAATAGGATATTTCATTCATAAAACCAGATTCATTACATTGTTTTTATCTATTACATTGTGTTGATATCAGCAGCTTGAAGTACTGCAAAGTACTTCAGCAGGAACCTAACTAAGATCTGCTGGAATCCCCTCTTGGCATGATGTGGTTGCTGAACGGGATGATTCCGCAGCTTAGTCCTAATAAAAAAGAACAATCTAACTGATTGTTCATATTACAGGCCAAGTAATTTCTTCCAAGACTTCATAACTTGAAAAAGGATGTCTTCAGACATCATCTTACGAGAAGTTGGAAAGTCTTCTTGCAAATCCTCTGCTGAATCAGTCTCTGGAGAAGACTCCGAGAACCTTTCTGCATCATCCTTGTGTTT
>NW_027460035.1:0-34987 GCF_025594145.1 Primulina tabacum
ATGGCGACATTACCTATATGGTGAGAAGTTAAGATTTACTGATCACAAGAGTCTGAAAATATCTATTTTCACAATCAAAATAAATGAGGCAACGAAGATGGCTTGAATTATTAAAAGATTTTGATTGTGAAATCAACTATCCGGGTGAAATCGAATGCAGCAGCTGATGCATGAGTCGAAAGGTAGTTCTTTATCCTTATCGAAGATTGGTGTTTCAAATTTGATTGAAGACTGCTGTTTGTCTGGATTAGCATTTGAAACAGATTGTAGACCGTTGAGACTTATGCTATTCAAGTCGAACCAGAGATGATTTTGAGAATTAAAGAAGCACAGAAAGTTGATCAGAATGTTCAGAATTCGATATCGAGGTCAGAGCTGGGCATCAATTAGAGTATCAGGTACGTGATAATGTATGTATGTGAATAATCGTCTTGTTGTGCCAGATGTTTCAGATTTGAAACGACAGATTTTGTCAGAAGCGCACAGTTGTCGATTCAGTATTCATCCTTGTGGCAGAAAAATGTATCATGATTTGAAAAGACAGTTTTGATGGAAACAGATGAAAGCAGATATTGCAGAGTTTGTATCAAAATGTCTGAATTTCCAGCATGTGAAAACGAAAGAAAGAAACCAGGAGGTTTGTTACACAGCTTGTCTATTCCTGAATGGAAATAGGATCACATCTCTATGGATTTGTGACGAAGCTACCACCTTCCTCCCGAGGTTGTGATGCAATTTGGGTCGTGATTGACAGATTGACCAAATCAGCATGTTTATTCCGTACAGATGATGTATATACATGACCAGATGGCAGATATTTATGTCAGAGAAGTGGTCAGATTTCATGAAGTACTGAAGTCGTTTGTTTCAGACCGTGATCCTCGGTTTACTTCGCACTTTTGGCACAGTTTGCAGCAAGCTCTAGGTACGAAGTTACATCTGAGTACCGCATATCATCCACAGACTGACAGACAGTCAGAGCGGACTATCCAGACATTGGAAGATATGCTTAGAGCTTTAGTGCTAGATTTTGCACTAGTGGCAAGATTCTTTGCCACTTTGTGAGTCTTTCCTACAACAACAGCTATCAGACGAGTACAGAGATGGCTCCGTTTGAAGCGTTGTACGGCAAGAAGTGCAGATCCCCTCTTTATTGGGATGATATCTTTGAGGTACCTGAGAATGGGCATGACATGATACGAGATATGACTGAGAAGGTGAAGCTGATTCAGAAGAGAATGAAGACTGCTCAAGACAGACATGCCAAATATGCCAATGTTCGTCATCGACCGTTGGTATTTGAGGCAGGAGACAGAGTATTTATGAAGATTTCTCTTTCAGAGGTGTTGTCCGATTTGGCAAGAAAAGAAAGTTGTCTCCACGATATAGCGGTCCTTATAAGATTTTCGAGAAGATAGGAGATCGTGCCTATCGACTCGCCTTACCGCCTTCTATCTGGAATACATGATGTCTTTCATGTATCCTTATTGCGGAGTATCTCCCTGATGCATCTCATATTATTCAGCCAGACAAGGCCGAACTTGATGAGACACTGAGTTATTTTGAAAAGCCGATTCAGATTCTTGATCGTAAAGAAAAAAACTCAGAACGAAGATTATTCCTGTTAAAGTTCAGTGGAGTCGTCATGGCATTGAAGAAGCTACCTGGGAGATTGAATTAGATATGAGACAGAAATTCCCGGAGTTATTTCACTGATGTGAGTTTTCTTATTTAGCTTCTATTCTTCATTCTTATATATCTGATTGGATTGCCTATGATTTCGAGGACAAAATATTTTAGGGGGGAGAAATGTAATGCCCGAGAATTTTTATTGTAATCTGAAATGATTTATTTATAATTGATGTGATTATAGACGGAACGGATCAGACCGGGAAAGACAAAAGAAGACTGAATTATGTGTGCGAGGACTGAACCCCTGCGCATATGCGCGAGGTAGGCAGAGAACCACGCGCAATGCATGACCAGGACCCGCGCATATGCGTGAGTATGGCAGAGAACCTCGCACATATGCACCGGAGGATGACGCGCATATGCGCGAGCTGAGGATTTGAAGAATGCCGAGACAGAGTGTCTCACGCATATGCACCGAGAGAGGTCGCGCATATGCGCGAGACATGCTGCACAAGAGTGAGCCACTTGCCCTAGCCATGCATGATATATATATACATATAAAACCATTTCATTTCCTGAGAAGAAAAGAAGAAGGAAACCGAGGTTCAGGGGAAAGCTTTAATTCTTGATACTAGAATTTGATTTGCAAAAAATCCGTCCGTCCGATTTTCAATCCGACTTCATTACCGTGTTTATATCAACAAGAGCTGCAACTGGACGTAAGTTTTATTATGTTCTGATATGATTTGAAAATCTGATATGAGAAGAATCATGATATGACTGTGATTACGTGTTCCTGAGATGTTGTCATTGTATAATTGAAATTAGATCGAAGAACGGATACCGTATGGAATTGTTATGATTTTCAGAATTAAATTGATTGAGATTATACAGATTTGATATCAGATTGAGTTTGTTATCGATTATGAGTTGTTGAGATTAATATATATTGATTTATATTGCTGGGTATGAGATTGTGCCGTTATGCCGTTGAAACGGAATTTGATTTAGTTCTGATTATATCCAGTATTGATTTGTGTGGTATATTGATATTGTACTCCTCGATATGTCATTGTCAGATTGAGTATTGACAGATTCGAATTTGAGACTTCGACTTCGTCAGATAGAGAAAAGAAAGGTATAAATCAATGTGAACAGGGATGGTAAAACTCGAGTTAGATCGGACTTGAGTTTCCCAAATCACATACTTTAATTTTATTGCATTGATGTTTGCAATTCATGGATGATATGCTTAGTCTATTGATTTATAGCAAAGCATGTATTGAGTCATGGGCAGATGTGCCTAGTCATTGGCAGAGGTGCCAAGTCTTTGGCAGATGTGCCACGACATTGGATGTTTGGTTTATCGATGTTTTCTTAGGAGCAGATCGGCTACTATTGCTGAGATGATGAGTCCAGAGTTTATTTACAGTTTTATATCAATTCATGTCTTTCAGATTATGATATATGTTATTGATATCAGTTTCAAGCTTTTATATCTTTTATATGATTGCATGTATACATTGTTTATACTGGGATGTATTTCTCACCGGAGTTATCTGGCTGTTGTTGTGTTTGTATGTGTACATGACAACAGGTGGGACAGGATCAGGGTCGAGAAGAGGATGAGATATTCAAGATTAGCGTGGAGATCCGGACTTAGGAGTAGATTTGGTTTTCAGCACTTGATGTAGTTGTTGAACACTAGTGGATCTGAATATCTGTTGTACAAGACTTGTGCTTTATTTCGATGTTTATATCAGACTGATTATCTTATCTTCCGCACTTGTGTATTTAAAAAAAATTTAGCCCCAGATTAATTAATTGATCCAATGATGATTAAGAAGAAGAATTAGGTTCGGGTCCCCACAATTCAACTGCTCTAATACCACTTGATAGGATCAGGTAAAGATGAAAGAGTGTTTAGAAGGGGGTGTTGAATAAACACTAACAAATTTCACAATTTTTTCTCTGTTTATGAGTCAGTTTAGTGATAAACTGATATTCG
Organism: Primulina tabacum; assembly: GCF_025594145.1. Lineage (NCBI taxonomy): Eukaryota > Viridiplantae > Streptophyta > Magnoliopsida > Lamiales > Gesneriaceae > Primulina > Primulina tabacum. Next base: position 3,641 of record NW_027460035.1, read on the forward strand.
AAAATCTTGTAAGTCGATATCAATCAATTAACAATGAAAGTGTGAAGGGCCTAAACTCCTTTCTTGAAAATTTGCGGAAAATTAAAAATTTTCTTTTTAAAAGAACTTAAATGGCCTCATTCATAAAATCACTGGTGAATCAAGTTCAATATTTCAAAATATAGCGGAAGAAAATAAAGTTTTGCCAACAACACGATTTAAAAATATCCAACGACTGATAAAATTGTTTGCGGAAAAAATAAAACTGCTGCACTGAGGTCCTCGGGTGCCACTACTGCCGACCCAAGCTGGCTCACTGGTCCCCGCCCTCGGCCCTGGCCTCATCAGTACCTACAACAATCAAGTCTAGTGAGCCTAAAGACTCAGCATGCATATAACGCAGGTAACGAGTAAAAATCTGAATTTAAAATATGCATGAGTTAAATATCCTGTCCTGAGGCATACTGAAAATAATCTGTACTGAGCAATTATAATACGTGCATAACTGAACTGGAAATCACTGTAAAAATTTGCTCCTTGGAGCCTGTACTGAAATATGGTAAAATTTTCTGTTGAGATTATGTTTTACGCCTGTGGCCACTGCACTAAGCTGAACTGATCGGTAACTGGCTACCGGGGAGGCTGAAACTGAACTGAGCTGGCCGGTCACTGGCGACCGGGTGGTACCATACTGAACTGATCGGTCACTGGCGACCGTATAAAATAACACTCCCACATAGTGAATGAACCACAAGCCATATCGCATAAATCTCAAAAATAATCATTTTCTATTTAATGCACGTAAAATAATTAACTGGCGTAATGAAAATTCCTGTAATTTTACCAACTGGATTGGATTGGATCGTTCCCAGGCTCGCTGCAACCTAACTGTGCCATGAAAATATGCAATAGCTTAAACTGACCAACTATGCAATTTACGTTCAAAAGATGCGACTATGACGCCTAATGACTTCGCATTTAATCATGACTCCGAGCCAACCTGAACCGACACTGAACCGACGTATAGTCATGATTAAAATACGCTGAAAAATCATAAAATAATGTCCTAAAATGATAGGGTCGAAATCTAGGTGGAATGGAGGCCAAAACACGAAACGCTCTTTCGAGAGTCAATTTGGCACATTGCACCGTAAATTCTCGTACGACCTCAAAAATGATCCAAATGACTGAACGGTCAAAACATGACCTTCCTAACTCAATGAGGCACTGTCCAGTCCAAGGCCATGGGCTAAAAGCCAACCAAGAACTCAACGAGCCTTGAACGACACAGCAACTTGCTGTAATTTCCAGCAGCTGCGCAACTACAAGACTTGCGTTGGTTTCGAGACTATCGGCCATTAGGGGCGAACCACCGACCAGAGACTCTTACCAACATCCCAAGGAATGATTTGAACCATGGCTAAGGGCCCTAGGCCAGCCACAATCCGCATCACACCAAACTCAACCGAAGGGTCCAACCGAGAGCAACGTGCATGCGTGTGTAGTGTTTATGCTATGATCGATGTCTTGCGTCGTTCCAGTGGCCATTTGATTGACCATGGCACGATCTAGACATCTAGGAGCATGATATGAACCGTGGCTAAGGGCCATAGGCCAACCAAGATCCACACCAAGCAACACAAAGAAACCAAAAGCTGAAAAATGAAGAAGCCGAAGGGGAAGGGGCTGTTTGAGTTTTATTAAAAACCGATGAACCATGGACCAAGCCACCAAAAGGGCAACTTAGTCACGTCTTAGACATGCTAGGGAAGTGATCCAACCATGGCTATAGGCCCTTGGGGCAGCCAAGATCAGATCCCTCCTGACAACAAACTGAATTTTCGAACACATTTCTGCACCTATGGGGACTTGCTGTCATTCTGAATTTCCAGCAAGCATGGGGCTGGTTTGAATGGACCAACATGGTCCTAATGCATCCTACTACATGTATACAAGCCGCCTTGGGAGCCTGGAGTCGATCCAATACCTGAAACTCACAAACCAAAGAAACGTGAAGCTTGCCAAGGAAACGAAAATTCTGCATGTGTTTTCAAAATGTTTTGACATGGATCTCGATTTTTGCTTGAATAAACATGATCATGTACTGAAAAATAAATGATAATATGACTTGATTGAGGTTTGAAAGAAATCTAGACATGCCTGGTTTCGTTTCGAAAGAAAACGAACGAAACGACGACGACGCGGCACGGAGGAGGTGGAGCGCTTCTCTTGTTACCTTTCTGCTCTCGATTTTCTTCCTTTCCTAGCTGACTCACGATTTTTCTCTGAAAAACACTCTGAATTTCGTGAGGGAGGGGATGTGGTTAGAGGGTGAGGAAAGGGTGCAAATATAAGGAAGATCAAGACCAAGTCCTCCCTTTGAATTTTGAATTGTTGATATCAAATGAGTTGGTGGATGCTTCTAGGAGGTAGTGGCCGAAATTTGCTTATTTCTAGTAGGATATGTCCATTATTTAATTAAATTGTGCTCCCAAAAATCCTAGAATTATCCTACTAATTACATGCAAAGAATTGGTCAAAGTTGATGAGTTGGAAAATGAATCTTCTAGCACTAAGGGTGGCCGAAAATGCATGATAAAATAAAGGGAAATGTTGATTATCTAGTCAACTAATAATCCTTGAAAGCCTTACTAATCCTTTAAATAATTTAGTGAGCTAACCCCTTAATTTAATAACTTAAATGAGTTCATTTCTTAATCACCTCAAATAATTAAATTAAATCCTCAAACCTCCCTTTCTAACTTAAATGAACTTTGCTAGCTAAATTAACTTCTGGAAATATTTCTCGAATCTTAAATTCTATCTCAAAACTCCAACTCCGGTCCGGCCTCACTGAAATACTGAAATGCTAAAAATCAAACTACTGAACTGAAATAATAATAATTAACTTCAAATAAATGCATTTAAAATAATCATGCAATGAAGTCAATTAAATTTAAAAATCTAGAATTATGCATGGCTTATACGTCTACTGATTTACGGGTTCTACAATCCTTCCCCCCTTAAATAAATTTCGTCCTCGAAATTAGAACTCACCGAATAACTCAGGGTATCGACTTCTCATCTCCGGCTCAGACTCCCACGTAGCTTCCTCCTCTGAATGGTTGAGCCATTTGACTTTGACTCGCTTAACCAACTTGTTCCGAAGTTTCTTCTGTCTGTCTAGGATCTGCACGGGTCTCTCCTCATAAGATAAGTTCGGAGTAAGCTGCAACGGCTCGAAATTCAGCACATGCGAAGGATTTGCCATATACTTCCTCAGCATGGAGACGTGAAAGACATTGTGTACTCCGGCCAGATTCGGCGGAAGAGCCACACGATACGCTAGCGTCCCAACTCTGTCAGGATCTCAAACGGTCCAATGAATCTCGGACTGAGCTTCCCTTTCTTGCCAAATCTCATGACACCCTTCATAGGTGCCACTTTCACGAAGACATGATCGCCCACTGCAAACTCTAACTCTCTCCTGCTGATCGGCATAACTCTTCTGTCGGCTCTGAGCAGTCCTCATCCTATCACGGATCTTGACTACTACATCTGCTGCCTGCTGAACAATCTCTGGACCCAACTCTGCTCTCTCTCCTACTTCATCCCAATGAACAGGAGATCTACACTTGCGCCATACAGCGCTTCATACGGAGCCATACCTATAGACGACTGGAAACTGTTGTTATAGGTGAACTCTACCAATGGTAAGTTCGACTCCCAACTCCCAGAGAAATCAATGACGCAAGCACGGAGAAGATCCTCTAAGATCTGAATAACTCGCTCCGACTGTCCATCTGTCTGCGGATGGAAAGCTGTGCTAAACAGCAACTTCGTACCCAAAGTCGAATGCAAACTCTTCCAAAACGAGAAGTGAATCTGGGATCTCTGTCGGATACGATAGAAACTGGAATACCATGGAGTCGGACTATCTCTCGGATATACAGCTCTGCATACTGAACCATGGTGAAAGTCGTCTTAATAGGCAAGAAGTGCGCTGATTTGGTAAGACGATCTACAATCACCCAGATAGCATTCGATCCTCTGGCTGACCTCGGCAATCCGGTCACAAAGTCCATGGTAATGTTCTCCCACTTCCACTCGGGAATAGGAAGAGGCTTGAGCAAACCTGCTGGTCTCTGATGCTCGGCCTTCACTAACTGGCAAGTCAGGCACTCGGATACAAAACGCCTGATGTCCTTCTTCATCCTGGCCACCAATACAATAGCTGCAGATCTTTGTACATCTTCGTACTCCCAGGGTGAATGGAGTACGGGGACGTATGGGCCTCTGATAAGATGTCTGCTCGGATAGAATCACTGCTAGGAACCCATATCCTATCTCGGTATCTCACAATACCGTCGCTGACTGAATACAAAACACTGCCCTTGGCTTCATCTCTCTTCTTCCACTGTGCCAACTGCTCATCTGCTGCCTGACCGCTGCGAATACGGTCAATAAGAGGGACTGGATAGTCAAGGTAGATAAACGAGGAACTCTACCTCGAGGGTAAGTCTCAAGATCAAACCTCTGCATCTCAATCTGAAGAGGTTTCTGCATCGTCAAATGAGCCATCACTGCGACTTTCCTGCTCAAAGCATCCGCAACTACATTAGCTTTACCCGGGTGGTAGCTAATGTCACAATCGTAGTCTTTCACAAGCTCCAACCAACGCCTCTGACGCATGTTCAGCTCCTTCTGCGTAAAGAAATACTTGAGGCTCTTATGGTCGGTAAAGATCTGACACTTCTCTCCATACAGATAGTGCCTCCAAATCTTCAAAGCAAAAACTACGGCCGCTAACTCCAGATCATGGGTAGGGTAATTCTTCTCGTGGATTTTCAGCTGTCGAGAAGCATACGCTATCACTCTCCCATGCTGCATCAAAACTGCACCTAAACCAAGCTTCGAAGCATCGGTATAAAGGACAAACTCGCCGATCCTGACGGTACAGCCAAAACTGCTGAGATAAGAGCTTGCTTCAAAGTATCGAAGCTCTTCTGACACTCCTCGCTCCACACAAACTTCACATTTTTCTTGTCAGTGCTGTGAGTGGAACGGCAATGGATGAGAATCCCTGATGAATTCCTGTAATATCCTGCTAGCCCAAGAAACTGCGGATCTCGATGCATTCTGAGGCACAACCCAATCTCTGACTGCTGCAACTTTCGCGGGTCTACCTCAATGCCACTGCTAGAAACAATGTGGCCCAAGAACGCCACCTTCTCTAACCAGAATTCGCACTTACTGAACTTTGCGAATAGTTTGTGTTCTGCAATGTCTGCAACACTGTGGTCAGATGCCTGCTGTGCTCCTCCCGATCTTGGAGTAGACGAGAATGTCATCTATGAACACTATCACAAACTGGTCGAGGTACGGCTGAAATACGCGATTCATGAGATCCATGAAGATCGCTGGCGCATTCGTCAGACCGAACGGCATCACAGGAACTCGTAGTGGCCATAACGAGTCCTGAAAGCTGTCTTCGAGACATCAGCACTCTCACCCTCAACTGGTGATAACCGAACGCAGATCTATCTTGGAGAAAATCGAAGCTCCCTGCAACTGGTCAAACAGATCCTCAATCCTCGGCAGTGGGTATTTATTCTTCACTGTAACCCTGTTCAACTCCCGGTAGTCAATGCAAAGCCTCATCGAGCCATCCTTCTTTTTCACAAATAAGACTGGCGCGCCCCATGGAGAAAAGCTCGGGCGAATGAACTCCTTGTCGAGAAGTTCCTGGATCTGCTTCTTAAGCTCTGCCATCTCTGTCGGTGCTAGTCGGTACGGCGCTTTGGATATCGGAGCCGTACCTGGCATAAGCTCAATGGAAAACTCCACCTCTCTCTCTGGTGGCATACCAGAGACGTCTTCGGGAAAAATCTAAGAAATCTCTACAATCGGAACATCTGAGGCTGACTGGCTGGGTTCCTCGGGGACAGATAAAAAGGTTGCTAGAAATGCCCGACACCCTCTATGCATGAGCTTCCTAGCCTGAACATAAGGAATAATGCGCGGTAAAGGAAAGTACCTGTCCGGCTCAAATAAGAACTGCTCCATTCCAGGCGGTCGGACAAGAACGGATCTCCGCTGGAAGTCTATCAACACTCTGTTCCTCAATAGCCAGTCCATCCCTAGGATGATGTCAAATTCCGGCATCGGTAGCACAATCAGATCCGCATAAACAAGATTACCGTGCAGCTCAAGGTCTATATCTCGGATAACATTGGTGCTGCCATCTCCTCGCCTGACGGCAACACTACTGAAAAGGCTGTATCTAGCCCAATGGTCTGGATCTTGAGAAAGTTTGCAAAGACCTCCGAAATAAACGAGTGAGTGGCCCCTGAATCTATCAAGGCCTTGGTAGCGGAACCAGATATAAAAATTCTCCCTGAAAGAGCGGAGCTCTAAGTTGAATCCCACTACAAGATCTAAACTTATAGACATGCAAAGGTCAGGTTCCTCTAGCTTAATTTCCCCGAAATAAATCTGAGTAGAGCATGCAATCCTATAACAGTTCTAAGTTCAAAATCTAAATCCCGATTCCCAAAATGGAAATTCAAAAATAACTTAAAGTTTAAAGGTACCTGTCAACAACATAGTCTCCGGGTTGGTTTCCGCGGCATGGAGAGCAAAAACTCTGCCTTGGGTAGGCAGATTCCTCTGAGGGCACTGCAGCAACATGTGGTCTGGACTGCCACACTTAAAACACTTTCCTGAGCCAGCCATACATGCTCCAGGATGGCGACGTGAGCACCTGGGACAGACTGGGTGCTCCTGAGTCCTCGGGGCTGGGCGTCCCGCTGCTGCTGCTGCTGCTGCTGGCCTCGGTTCCTGGGCGGTCCATGAAAAGGCCTCTTATTCTGCTGCTGATGCTGATGAGGAGGAGGGCGGTGCGGTGCCTGGACTGGGCGCTTGCCCTGGCGATCCCTCTCGATATCCCGCAGATCCTGCTCTGCGGCTAAGGCCTTGGAGACGGCAATCTCATAAGTAGCAGGGTCAGATACCCTAACATCCCGGCGCAAGATCGGCCGTAAACCCACCAGGAAGTGCATCAGCTTGGCTCTGGCATCATTCGCTATCAGGGGCACAAAGTGACAGCCCCTCTCGAACTTACGGATAAACTCCGTAACCGACATATCCCCCTGTCTCAGACTCATGAACTCGGTGGTCAGCCTGGTGCGAACCTCCTCAGCAAAATACTTGGAGTAGAAAACCTCCGTAAAGCGGGTCCAAGAAAGTGTAGCCAATGTCAGGGCTACCGAAGCTCCTTCCCACCATAAGCGGGCGTCTCCAGTGAACAGTAGGTGGCACATCGGACTCGGTCTGCGTCCCCAGCTCCATAAAATCGAAGATAACCTCGAGGGATTTGATCCATCCCTCGGCAACCATGGGGTCAGATGCCCCAGAGAATTCCTTCGGGCGCATCTTCATGAATCGCTCATACACAGCCTCGGGCCCTGTCGGCCTGGCTGCGGCTGCGGCTACGGCTGCGGCATTGCCCCCCGCAAACTGTGCGAAGAACTGTGCCATCCCAGCTAACATCTGGGCACTCATGTCCGGTGGGGGCGGTGGAGGAGGTGGTAGGTCTCCCTCCGGTCTACGCTCTCCCTGTCTCTCGGCGAGGCTCCTCCTCTCTGTTGCGCTCTAAAATGCGTCTAGGGGGCATACTGTTCCAACATAACCCATACGTAACTAACATGCATAATTCCATAATTTATTTTAAATGAACTGAAATACTGAAAATCTGGAAGCATGCTGACAAATAATTCATGCTTTAACTAAATGCTGAACAAAATGCTGAACTGAAAAACTTACAGACCAAAGGCGTGGCTTCGTGAGCTTCTCGCGGTCAGTAGTAGTGAAACCCTATACAGAACCACCGCTCTGATACCAACTGTGAAGGGCCTAAAACTCCTTTCTTGAAAATTTGCGGAAAATTAAAAATTTTTTTTTAAAAGAACTTAAATGGCCTCATTCATAAAATCACTGGTGAATCAAGTTCAATATTTCAAAATATTGCAGCGGAAGAAAATAAAGTTTTGCCAACAACAACGATTTAAAAATATCCAACGACTGATAAAAGTTTGCGGAAAAAATAACAACTGCTGCTCTGAGGTCCTCGGGTGCCACTACTGCCGACCCAAGCTGGCTCACTGGTCCCCGCCCTCGGCCCTGGCCTCATCAGTACCTACAACAATCAAGTCTAGTGAGCCTAAAGACTCAGCATGCATATCGCAGGTAACGAGTAAAAATCTGAATTTAAAATATGCATGAGTTAAATATCCTGTCCTGAGGCATACTGAAAATAATCTGTACTGAGCAATTATAATACGTGCATAACTGAACTGGAAATCACTGTAAAAATTTGCTCCTTGGAGCCTGTACTGAAATACTGGTAAAATTTTCTGTTGAGATTATGTTTTACGCCTGTGGCCACTGCACTAAGCTGAACTGATCGGTAACTGGCTACCGGGGAGGCTGAAACTGAACTGAGCTGGCCGGTCACTGGCGACCGGGTGGTACCATACTGAACTGATCGGTCACTGGCGACCGTATAAAATAACACTCCCACATAGTGAATGAACCACAAGCCATATCGCATAAATCTCAAAAATAATCATTTTCTATTTAATGCACGTAAAATAATTAACTGGCGTAATGAAAATTCCTGTAATTTTACCAACTGGATTGGATTGGATCGTTCCCAGGCTCGCTGCAACCTAACTGTGCCATGAAAAATATGCAATAGCTTAAACTGACCAACTATGCAATTTACGTTCAAAAGATGCGACTATGACGCCTAATGACTTCGCATTTAATCATGACTCCGAGCCAACCTGAACCGACACTGAACCGACGTATAGTCATGATTAAAATACGCTGAAAAATCATAAAATAATGTCCTAAAATGATAGGGTCGAAATCTAGGTGGAATGGAGGCCAAAACACGAAACGCTCTTTCGAGAGTCAATTTGGCACATTGCACCGTAAATTCTCGTACGACCTCAAAAATGATCCAAATGAAACGGTCAAAAATGACCTTCCTAACTCAATGAGGCACTGTCCAGTCCAAGGCCATGGGCTAAAAGCCAACCAAGAACTCAACGAGCCTTGAACGACACAGCAACTTGCTGTAATTTCCAGCAGCTGCGCAACTACAAGACTTGCGTTGGTTTCGAGACTATCGGCCATTAGGGGTGAACCACCGACCAGAGACTCTTACCAACATCCCAAGGAATGATTTGAACCATGGCTAAGGGCCCTAGGCCAGCCACAATCCGCATCACACCAACTCAACCGAAGGGTCCAACCGAGAGCAACGTGCATGCGTGTGTAGTGTTTATGCTATGATCGATGTCTTGCGTCGTTCCAGTGGCCATTTGATTGACCATGGCACGATCTAGACATCTAGGAGCATGATATGAACCGTGGCTAAGGGCCATAGGCCAACCAAGATCCACCAAGCAACACAAACGAAACCAAAAGCTGAAAAATGAAGAAGCCGAAGGGGAAGGGGCTGTTTTGAGTTTTATTAAAAACCGATGAACCATGGACCAAGCCACCAAAAGGGCAACTTAGTCACGTCTTAGACATGCTAGGGAAGTGATCCAACCATGGCTATAGGCCCTTGGGGCAGCCAAGATCAGATCCTTCCTCCTGACAAAAACTGAATTTTCGAACACATTTCTGCACCTATGGGGACTTGCTGTCATTCTGAATTTCCAGCAAGCATGGGGCTGGTTTGAATGGACCAACATGGTCCTAATGCATCCTACTACATGTATACAAGCCGCCTTGGGAGCCTGGAGTCGATCCAATACCTGAAACTCACAAACCAAAAGAAACGTGAAGCTTGCCAAGGAAACGAAAATTCTGCATGTGTTTCAAAATGTTTTGACATGGATCTCGATTTTTGCTTGAATAAACATGATCATGTACTGAAAAATAAATGATAATATGACTTGATTGAGGTTTGAAAGAAATCTAGACATGCCTGGTTTCGTTTCGAAAGAAAACGAACGAAACACGACGACGCGGCACGGAGGAGGTGGAGCGCTTCTCTTTTACCTTTCTTGCTCTCGATTTTTCTTCCCTTCTTCTAGCTATCCACGTTTTTCTCTGAAAACACTCTGAATTTCGTGAAAGGGAGGGGGAATGGTTAGAGGGGAGGAAGGGTGCAAATATAAGGAAGATCAAGACCAAGTCTCCCTTTTGAATTTTGAATTGGTTTGATATCAAATGAGTTGGTGGATGCTTCTAGGAGGTAGTGGCCGAAATTTTGCTTATTCTAGTAGGATATGTCCATTTATTAATTAAATTGTGCTCCCAAAAATCCTAGAATTATCCTACTAATTACATGCAAAGAATTGGTCAAAGTTGATGAGTTGGAAAATGAATCTTCTAGCACTAAGGGTGGCCGAAAAATGCATGATAAAATAAAGGGAAATGTTGATTATCTAGTCAACTAATAATCCTTGAAAGCCTTACTAATCCTTTAAATAATTTAGTGAGCTAACCCCTTAATTTAATAACTTAAATGAGTTCATTTCTTAATCACCTCAAATAATTAAATTAAATCCTCAAACCTCCCTTTCTAACTTAAATGAACTTGGTTGCTAGCTAAATTAACTTCTGGAAATATTTCTCGAATCTTAAATTCTATCTCAAAACTCCAACTCCGGTCCGGCCTCACTGAAATAACTGAAATGCTAAAATCAACTACTGAAATGAAATAATAATTAACTTCAAACAAATGCATTTAAAATAATCATGCAATGAAGTCAATTAAATTTAAAAATCTAGAATTATGCATGGCTTATACGTTACTGATTTACGGGTTCTACAGAAAGTGCAGAAAAACTAAATGACTGATAGATAGAATAAAACTGAAATAAGAGGACACAAGATTTTATGAATGTTCAAAGGTTTCAAACACTCCTACGTCACCCTTCTATTACAAAGTATGATATTCACTAAAAGACTTTAATCGATACGAAGAGTTGTACAGACCCACTTCAGTTTTGGACTTAACAATATCAAACTGAAACTCTTATTTATGAACCAGTTTACAGTACTCAATTGAACTGAAATAATTTAGCACAACTAATCTCTTCAAGATCAAGTATGATGATAATAACAGTCTCTGCTTGTAAGCTCGAAGTATAGCCTTGAATGTATACAATAAGCATGAGATTTGAAATTCGCAGAGATTTCAGCAGAGTAATAGCTTAGTTGATAGAATAGTATTTCGATAGGGTTGATTCAGAATCATTGTTCTCAGCTGCTTCTCTGCTATTTATAGGTTTTGCCTCCAATGGTAATATTGAATGCGATTTGAAACTTTCTATCCGTTGTTTGTATGTCAACATTCTTCTGACAATCGTACACTGCAGCTTTTCGAAATGCGGCGATCACACTTGTTGCAGTCAGCTTTTGTATAGTCTTCGGTTGAACGTCCTTTTCCTTAATGATGACGTGTACTGCTGAAATCAGCTGATAGGATGTAGCTGATAAGCTCACAACTGATTGTAGTAACTGATCAGTTCCAAATTATCAGTCAGTTGTCTGGTAATTCAGTTTGCTAGTCTAGTTGCCTTTGAAAATCTGCGTACTAATCTTCAGTTATGAGCAACCTATAGTTTGCGATTTTAGATCAGTTTTCAGTCTTCTTGATCACTTAGTTCAATCTATTAAGCGTTTAGTTTGTCAAACTTCCGAAATTCAGTTTCCAACAGTGTACAACCATAACTGCAACTATTCAACTCAATAAGTGAGAACCACTTGGACAGCGAGCGAATTTTGTTCAGTGCATCATCATATAATCACTCATCGTGTGAATGTACATCTCCATGCTCTTGCCATGAAACATGACGTTTACACACAGATGTTAATCTCAAGTCAAGCGAGGTTTATCCTGTTTTAGGCGGTTGATTTGACTAGGAACTTGTTTAAGTATACGGTCACTACAAGAAAAATGATTTTTCGTAGCACGTCATCAACAGTGTGCATTAAAAGCACGCTGCGAATACTATTTTACACGGCGTTCACCCATATGTGCGCTGTTAATAGTGTTGCACTTGAAAGAAAAAACGGCGTGCATTAAAAGCACGCTGCGGATAGTAATTCCGCAGCGTGCATTTATGTGTGCTGTTAAAAAAATATTATATAAACGACAGCGTGCACTTTATGTGAGCTGTTAATAACCTATGCAATTTTCGCAGCGCACAATAAATGCACATCGTTAAGAGTATTATTAACGGCGTGCATATTTATGTGCGCTGTTAAAAGTATATCATTTTTTATAAAAAAATCGTGTTTGACATTAACGGCGTACATTAATCGCACGTCGTCAATAGTATTATTCACGGCATGCTTATTATTAGCACGCCACGGAAAATGTGTTCGAATTTTTAAATTAGCAATGGTTTGGTGAAACCGTCGCTAATTTAAAGGACCGAAACCGTCGCTAATTTAATGGTTGCGACGGTTTACAACAAACCATCGCCGATTTAAGATCGGCGACGGTTTAATAAAAACATCGTCGCTTTTAGCGACGGTTCTCTTAAACCGTTGCTAATAGCCATAAATTAGTGACGATGTAATAAAACCTTCGCTATGGAGGAGCAAGCAATGAAGGCAATAATAAATACAGAAGTTGCGGTCAATAAGGTGGGGATCATCAAAACACCAAACCATCCAATGTAAAGACAGTTTTCAGTGCTGGTTATCCAGTTACAGAAGCAGAAGTCATGATAAAAGGTCCCGATGCAAACTATCAATTCTTTTTCCAGATTGGAATCCTTAAAAGAGGCTATAGGATCATATGGATGCTTGTCCCTGTTTTGACTCTTGTATTAGGAATCACACTAGGTGTACTAGTAATTGTTTGGTTAGAAAGAGAAATATCTGCAGAATACAACAACGTATTGGACCTGAATACGCTGGGCCTTTAGGAATTCTTCAAGCTCGCAGATGGTACAACTTTTTTCAAAGAGAATCTTCTTCCATCTAGAGGCGATACTCGTTTATTCAGTATAGATTCCATCATATATTGGGAATTAGGTTATGTTATTCAATCAAATGAGCATGTTTCCCATCTTTCTCGAGAAACAGTGGGCTCTTTCTTTGCAAAATTGTGCTCAATTTCATATGTGGAAATTCCGCCAAGATCCCTTCGTTATTTGGGGGAAGAATCTGCACAAATCGGATTTTTGAGGAACGTATCGAGAGAGAATTTGATTTGGTTAGACAACTTAGTGGACAACTGTCGTTAATAGTCGCAAATTATCTATAAATATCCGATTTCCGTTCCATTTTACTCTACACCACTTTACAACACTTAAAATTTTTCTCTGTACGATTTTAGTTTCAATTTAGTTAAGTTTTTTTGTTCAATTTTGGTTAATTTTTAAGTGTTAGTTATCATAGTTGTATTATAGTTTTTTTAAAATTTATTAAATTATAAAAGTAAATTTTTTTATTTTTACTAAAAATTTAGCGACGGTTTTAAAAACCTTAAAATCATCGCCAAATTAGCGACGATTTTATAACGTCCCTAAATTTAAAGACCGTCGCAAAATTAACGACGGATTATAAACCGTCGCTAAATTAGCGACGACGTCTTCGGTTATGAACCGTCGCCGATGAGCGACAATTTTTTCAAAATAGTCGCTAAATTTAGATGTTCTAGAATATTAGGGTACATTGCATGCTGCAGATAGTTTATTAACGGCGTACATATGCACGCCGTGAATAATAGTAATAATAGCGTGCACAGTACGCCGGGATAATATTGAACTTTCAACAGCTTGCAATTTGTAGCGTGCAATGCGCGTTGCGGAAAGCCCATATGCGCTGCAGAAAGCCATTTTTGGTAGTAGTATAATTTCCAATGAGTTTCGTGATCTTACGTTACGATGCAGACCTCATGGTATCTATGTATATTCAAGGACTTATCTATGCGTGCATGGGTATATAGATAAACTATAATTTCATAATCGAATAAAATCGTAAAATATTATTAAATTAAAAGATATTTTAAATAGATTCGATACAAACCCAAGCCACAAGTTTACTTGTCAGACACCTACTTTAACAACTAACCTATCTCAGTAAATCGCCACTAGGATCCCATAGTCGATCTCGATATCTGATCGAAAAAACTGCAATGTAAAATGCTTAGTAAAAATTATATAATTCAAGATCGAAATAATAGCAAGTGTACGATGTCAAGTAAAAATATAGTATATGAGAGCACTAGTATCGTTCCTCTAGAGACTATATTTCGCAATTGTTATCCTCAGTTATTAAACCTTTAGCAACGATAATGGAAAGATTGTTTACTACTATAATGCTTAAATAAAAACTCAACAAAATGATTCACAAATTAAATGAAATAATAAGCTAAAAGTTGTTTAAAGATTTAATGACAAATGAATTTGTTGGGAATTTCGTTCACCTACCCCTCGCTAATCTACTTAATTCGTTTCGACAATGATCTACGCTTTCGACGGAAATTTCCTATCCAATTGAACAAGTCATCTCGAGCTATGACAACTAATCACCTCAGTGAAGTAATTGATTCTCTTTAATTATTTATCAAAGGTGAACTCTATGTTGTTTCTATGAAATCCTAGCTTTCGACTATTGGACTAGGACTATCGACGTGTACCGACTTCAATATTCTATGTAAATTGTAAATCCACAGATTATGCTACTCTTTCCTATCACGGGCTATCCTCTCGAACTCACTCGCAATATGATATCGTCATTAGAGTAGCTACGATTCAACAACGCAATGAAAAAAAAATAGCACAATCAAAATTAAATTAAAAGTCGAGAGATGAATTAACTAAACTCGGTTTCTGGGTAGGAGTCCTTAATCTCAACAAATAATGAAAATTACTCCTACAATTCATGCTCAAATTAAGCTAAACAATATTAAAACACAGAAAAAATTAAAATAAAAATACTAGAGGTGACGAAAACGCGAAGAATGTTGCCCGGAAATTGAAACTTCGCACCAAGTCTTTATTTTTTCTTCAAAACCTTTGTGGCTGCTGAATAATCTCATACTTTCGTTCCTTAGGTTCCTATTGTAGCCACCACTTGGAACCTCCCCCGGAAGGCAAGAAATCATCTTCAATATTTTTTCCAAATTGAGTACCGCACGGGTGGTAGAATCTTACCGCCCGAGCACCAACTCCGTTGTAAGTTCTCACGCCAAGTGCGGCACTCGCGCTCGAGCGGTAAGATTCTACCACCCGAGCGCCGAGTCTTGTATTTTAATCTTGAAGTGAACACTCGCGCCCTAGTGGTAAGATCCTACCGCTCGGGCACCAACTCTTCTGTCGGCACTTCAGGAAATCTCCTCGTCTCGAGCGGTAAGATTCTACCGCCCGAGCGTTGATCTTTCTGCCAAGTTTCTCTCCTTCTCGCGTGGCTTGTGTATTTCTCTCCCGATGTTAGCTCTGAGGCCATTTTACCTGCAAATTCATCACGTACGAGTGAGACACTGTCATATGCATATGCTAATTCTGAAATGAACAAATGTATATGAAATGCACGTATTGTTAGAGTAGGTGCCCGTCGAGCCAAGTGTTGGTCGAGGGTTCATATTGAAACTCTATATATAACATTCTTTATTTTAATAATCTTATATCCAGCTTGTTGCAGATAAAGTCCTTGAATATACAATAGTAGAAAGATTATGAGATGCTCATATGATGAGTATCATGAAACTCATGTTTGGAATACGTGTATTCTAAATAGTTCTAGTTGATTCGGCCGTCATTAAAAACGATTAAAAGGCCGCTTGAATTTGAGACTTGTATCTGCGATGTGAGTCCATATTTCATTGGTAGGGGACATTGTGATGTCCGAGCATGCAGATAGGTGCTCCGCATAGAGTACATGAACAACCTCCATAAATGACTTTCCAAGTGGTTCTCACTTATCGAGTGGAAATGTCCTAGTGTATGGTTGTACATCATTATTCCTATGACCCTGGACAACATTGAGACTCTATACTAGCATTGCATTCAAACCAAGCGGAATACACTCGAAATTGTCTTTCGCAGAAGCCGATTAAATATTTTGTAAAGCACTTAAAATATATGCAAGTTGAATGAGTAAAAATATTTTTGGTTGAAGCATTTTATCTAATACTGGTATCCAATATTTTGGTATTTGAAGAACACATAAAATGCTTCAACAATGCATCTTCAAAAAGATGAAAATGATAAGTAAATGCAATAAACAAATAGACACGAATTATTTATGGATGTTCGGAGGACTTCAAATGCTCCTAGTCACCCCTTCTTCCCCTTGGGAAGGATTCACTAGAAGACTTTGATTTATACAACTCTTTGTACAAACCACTCAGCTAGGACTTACCCACTGCTAAACTGATTCCTAGCACTCAAGATGTAGGCAGCACCTCATCAATCATATTGTTATGTATCATATGCAAAACTACAAACACATTGTTTAATGTCATTGTGTGAAGACTCACTCAACTAAGCTTGAAGTTCAACTCTCTTGTATATGTGTGAGTGATTGTGTGTGAGGAATTTATCCTTTATAGTGTACATCAAATGTATCCTCAACAAGGGCTTGTGCTTCAACTAGCTGATTTCTTCATGCTAACTACACATGCTTTGAATCCTCTTCAAAAGCTTTTGTTTGATCTTCAAGATGTTGTATTTATAAGCCCCAACAATGATAAATACGTTAGACACAAGATATGACCGTTTGGAAAGTTTCTGTATGTTTCTGAGGTTGCAACGGTCAAATTCGCCTGCTAGACTTTTTCCCCGACCTGTCACTCAAAGGTCGTTCAGTTCAACTGGTCAGCAACTTCATTTCAGTTGGTAAGCTGCTGGTTCGGTTCAGTTCAGCTGGTTCAATGGTCTGGTTCAGTTTCAGCTGGTCCTAGTTCAGTTTCAATTGGTCAGCAGATGGTTCATTTAGTTCAGCTTATGTACTGAAATCATCCTAGTTGATTTCAGTTGTGAAAAACCAGTAGCTTCAATGTATTTCAGCATCTAGCTTTGATTCACAATTTGTCTCTGAATATACTTGTAGTCATCGTCCTTATCTTTCCAACGCATACTGAATCGCTTCATTTCGATAACCGAGCTGAGAGATATGACCAAAATACCACAACTGTCACCCAACTGATTGCTGTTTTCATGCAATTAGTTCGGTAATTGAGTAATCAGGTAGACCTTGATAACATCCGAATTTGCCAAACTGACGTGAAATATGATCTGTTCCAAATTTAATTTTCTGATCAATCCAATTAGCAGATTGCCATTTGGATCATCCAGTTGAGAGATATCATAAAAACTAGCTACTTTTCACGCGGTGCGTGTGTATACAGTCTTTTTATAATTATCGAGAGATTAAAATGAAATTTGACAAATTATAAAGAGATTAATTGCTATTTGAATTGTTGTAATAAAAAAAATAAAAACAAAAGTATTTGTTGAAATTAAAAATAAAAAGAAAAGTGTAATATTAGTATAACATAATGGCAAAATTGGAAGATCAAAAAAGACCAAGACAACATTTTTGTCTCTATTATGGAGATTCTTAAAAATAGTAATAGATACCGAAGCTTGCCAGAAATTCAGTTTGTGCAGAATTCAGTTTCGGCTTGCTTCTTGTTTTTGCAACTTCACACTTAAGTAAATAAGTTAGAAACACAATAACAAGTTTTGTTAACATCAAAATCAAGATTGCAAACATGAAATGTTCCAACAATCTTCCCTTTTTTTGTGATCACAAAACTTGGATAAACAATAGATTAACATATTTCTCCCCCTTTTGTGTTAATCAAAAAGTCATATTTTCAAAATATTTTGAGCACAAAAATTTCTCTCCCTCAGTTTTAAAAATAATCTCTCCAATAAAACTAAAATGAGTTCTCCCTCTATATTTTTGAAAGTTATGAAAATTACAAAAGAAGAGGGATAACTAACCAATTTTCTCAATTGCTCATTTTCTGCCGCAGCACATATGCTCTACCTTCAACGCATAAACTACTTTTTCTCGAGCATAATTAGGATGCAAATTTATACTGCTGTAATCCTCTACGAGTCTAGTTTGCAGCGCAAAAAGCGGTTCATCGTTTGGACACTCGAGCAAAGAGATATGTCATTTTTCCCACTGTCGCTACAATCTGCACGCAAATTCAGTTTTGCATGTATATGTTTAAAAAATATGAAATTTTCGAATTTTAAACATCAAAATCAGTTTCAATGTTCTTTAAAAAACAACCCGCTTTGATACCAATTGACAGAATTGATTAAGGGGGTAATCGTTGAGCTAAACTAGCTCGGTTCTTGAAATATTGAACACCGATGAATTAAATCGAGTTTGGTTTTCAAACCAAGTGGAATACACTCAAAATAATCATTCTTAGAATCCGATTAAATATTTTTTAAAGTTCAACTGGTTCGATTCAGTTTAATCTGGTCTGGTTCAGTTTAAGCTGGTCTGGTTCAGTTCAGTTCAGCTGATGTGCTGAAATCATCCTAGCTAATTTCAGTTTGTGCAAAACCAGTAGCTTCATTGTCATTTATCAGCATCTTAAGCTTTGATTTAGACTTCGACTTCTAATAATTATTTGTAGCTCATCGTCTTATCTTTCCAACGCATAATGAATTGCTTCATTTCGATGTGACGCCCGGTTTAGGAATTTATAAGTATTCCCTTACTAAGTGAAACATTTTCTACAATATTTTTTATTGAATTTGTTGGAAACTAAATTCCGGCGTTTGACAAAATATGAATCAACTGAAAATACGAACCAACTGATCGAGTAAACTGAACTCAGCAACTGGACTTAACAACTGAAATCAGCTGATCTAATAAAGAAGACTAATAAGTTGGAAACTGATCAGTTGATATATTCAGCCGTATGCTAAGCACCCTTCAACTGAACATGTCTCGGGAAAGAACATTCAACCGTCAAGAGACATAGAAGATTCAACGCAGCACTTCAATCAATACAGCTTAGAAAAACGCATTTCGGCGAAAGCAATTGACGCCGATCACAATAAATGAAGCAAACAATGTCCAAGGAATAATCAAGTAGAAATCAATGGATACAAAGATTCAAATTCATCTCAAGTTACCGTTGGAGAAAAGAAGCTTATAAATATGAGAGAAGAACAGCTGAAAAAAAATTGAGTCAACACTATTCAAAAGCTTGTTGTCACTCTGTCAAAATCTTAGCTCACTCTTACTTGATATATTCGTAGCAGTTAAGGCTAAATTTGAGCTCACTAGCAAGTTGTAATAATCGTTGAAATTCGATAGTGCTAAGATCAGTTACGCACTGAGAACATTCTGTTAAACTAAGAGTTTCAGTTTTTGGCAGTGTTAAGTCCAAACTGAAGTGGGTCAGTACAATTCTTGTATTTGATCAAAGTCTTTTAGTGGATATCCTATCCTTGAGATAGAAGGGGTGACGTAGGAGTAATTAAATTCTCCGAACATCCAGAAACAACCCTTGCCTACTTTATTTCAGTTTCGTATTCTATCTTTCAGTCAGTTATTTTCCGCAACTACTTTAGTTTAACTGATTGTCATTGACCAACAAGATTCCGAGAATCAGTTTGTCACCAAACTGAACTCAAAATTAGAAAAGACCAGTTTTAACTGTGAGTGTTTATTCAACCCCCCTTCTAAACACTCTTGATACGTTAATCGATCCTATCAAGTGGTATCAGAGCGGTTGAATCTTGTTCTTGAATACTTTTGATCTAAAAACTTGCCAGCATGACTTCATTCAACAAAATTCCCATGTTCTCCAGAGAAGAATTTGATGATTGGAAAATCAGAATGCAGGCTCATTTGGCTGCACAAGATGATGACATGTGTATGTCATAACTGATGGACCCATGAAGATTCTAAAAAAAATACAGCAGTTGCCATTACAGAAGAGCACCACAAAGAATAGAAAAGCCCAGAGATGAATGGACAACTGAAGATAAAAGAAAAGCAAATCTTGATAATGTGGCTAAAGACATTCTGTACAAAACGCTGGACAAAGTAACCTTCAGCAAAATAAAAATGTGTAAGACAGCCAAAGAAATTTGGGAAAAGCTGATCCAGCTGTGTGAAGGAAATGATCAAACCAAAGAAAATAAACTTTCTGTTGCAGTGCAAAAGTTTGATAACATCAAAATGAAAGCAGGAGAATCGATGCACGAGTATGATGAAAGAGTAAGCAGTATCATCAATGAGCTAAATGCACTTGGAAAAGTGTATACCAACAAAGAGATTGCACTGAAGGTAATAAGAGGTCTTCCCAAGGAATGGGATGTCAAGACCATGGCAATGAGGGAGTCCAAAGATCTGAACCAAATCGAACTTCATGATCTGTTTGCTGATTTAAAGGCCTATGAATTTGAGCTGCAGACCAGAGAAGGAGAACATCTACCTCTGCAGCCACAACTGCTCTAGCTGCTGTCAGAACTGAACCAATCAGTTCAGTCGAAAAATCTGCTGATCAGTTGAGTAATGATGCTATGTCATTGTTCATCAAAAAATTTGGAAGGTTCATGAGAAAAATCAAGGGAACTTCCAGAAGCCATACCAAAGGAACAATTCCAAAGATGAACCAAATGCCTGCTATAACTGTGGCAAATCAGGTCACTTCATTGCTGATTGTCCTAAACCCAAGAAGGACAGTCAAGGCTCAACTGATAGAAGAAAGAAATCATATGAACACAAAAGAAGACCCAAGGAAGATAAGAAGGTCTTCAGAAAGAAACATGAGGTACTCTTAGCTGAAGAAAACAAATCTAAATGGGAAAACTGACAGTGAAGAGTCGGAACCAGAAAGCTCATGCAGTTCTAGTGATGATGAGGAAGTAAAGTGCTTGATGGCTAATGATGCAACAGAAGAATCATTTAGCCAACAGGTATTTGATTTCAGCTCAACTGATTTCACACGAGAAGAACTCATTCTAACACTACATGACATGGTAAATGAGTATCAAAAGCTTGCATCATTTGAAGAAATCAAAGCAAAGCAAACTGATCCCACAGACAATAAAACCAAAACTGATGAATCAGTCGATGGGTTGAGTCTAAAAAGGGAAATTGCTGAGTTAAAAGCAGAAAGAAACAAAAATCAGTCATTAATACAGAAGTTGATGCTTGAAAACTCAAAACAAACTGAGCTTATTCAGTCTTGGAACAAATCATCTACTGCACTAAATGAGATGCAGATTTCACAAAAATCAGTTTCTGATAAAACTGGTTTAGGGTTCAACACTCAAGGAGAAATGTATCCAAATGATACTCAACCAAAGCTAACAATAGACAAAGGGAAATACATTCACTTTGT
Source organism: Primulina tabacum (assembly GCF_025594145.1). Lineage (NCBI taxonomy): Eukaryota > Viridiplantae > Streptophyta > Magnoliopsida > Lamiales > Gesneriaceae > Primulina > Primulina tabacum. The sequence continues at coordinate 24,993 of NW_027460035.1, forward strand.
CAAATCAGCAGTGGTACAAGAACAAATTGAGCCCAGTAAACTGATTGAGCAACCTACTGAGAATATGAACAAGGCTAGAAGATATGGGATTGGTTATAGTCAAAAATTCTCAACTGATTCACAAAGTCAGTCATCAAAGAGATTTTACAAAAACTATTCGAATGGCTATTCCAATTACTATAACTGCAAGCCAGTTCAGAAGAGATATAGACTGAACAATCAGTTGAATAAAGCTAAAACACATATTGTATCATCCGTACACTACACAAGCACACAAAAGCCGAGAAACATAATAATACTGGAAAGTCTGTTAGACTAATCCAAGTATGGGTTCCTAAAGGACTAATCAGTTCAGGACCCAAATAGATATGGGTACCAAATTATATTATGTGTGTGACTGCAGGTAACAGGTACAAACAAGAACTCAATATGGTATTTGGACAGTGGATGTTCGCGACATATGACAGGAGATGCAAGTGTGCTATCTCAACTGATCAAATACAGTGGTCCAAATATCAGTTTTGGGGACAATTCCAAAGGTAGAACTGTGGGTAAGGGTAAGCTTATCCATGGTAACTTTACTTTTAAAGATGTTCTATTAGTAGAAAACCTGAAGTATAACTTGATCAGCATCAGTCAGTTATGCGACAGTGGATTCTCAGTACATTTTGACAAAAACTCATGTTCAGTCAAAACTTCAACTGATGAAATCATACTAACTGGCAAACGTTGTGAAACACATATAAAATCAGTTGGAATGATCAAACTTATGCACCAGTTTGTTTTATTGCTTCCAAATCATCTAAAAACTGGTTGTGGCATAAGAGACTAAACCATTTAAACTTTAAAACCATTGCCTATCTGAGTAAACATGAACTTGTAACTGGTTTGCCCAAAATAGACTTTTCAAAAGAAAAACTTTGCTCAGCATGTCAGTATGGTAAACAAGTACGATCTTCTTTTAAAAACAAGGGTTGTAAATCTTCATCCCGATGCTTAGAACTGTTGCACATGGATCTCTTTGGTCCTATACCAGTCATGAGCTTAGGGGGAATGAAATACACCTTGGTAGTCGTAGATGATTTTTCAAGATTTACTTGGGTTATTTTTCTCAAATCTAAAGACCATACTGCTTCACAACTGATAAAGCTCTTCAAAAGACTTTTAAATGAAAAATCAGTTGGAATTGATCGAATCAGATCAGATCGAGGAACTGAATTCATCAATCAAACTCTTTCAAATTTTCTAGAGAATGCTGGAATTAAGCATGAGCTCTCAGCAGCCAGAACTCCTCAGCAAAATGGTGTAGCTGAGAGAAGAAATCGGACCCTTAAAGAAGCTGCTAGAACAATGCTTGCTGATTCTGGTATTTCTCAAAGGTTTTGGGCAGAGGCAGTAAACACTGCGTGTTATACTCAGAACAGATCAATGATTAATAAGAATCATATGAAAACACCATATGAGATCTGGCATGGAAGAAAAAGTATAATTACTTATTTCAAAATATTCGGCTGCAGATGTTTTATCCTTGATAATGGTAAAAATTATTTAAAAGCGTTTGATGCTAAATCTGCAGAGGGAATATTTCTTGGATACTCATCAGTTAGTATAGCTTATAGAGTCTTCAACAAGAAAACCCTAAATGTTGAAGAATCAGCTCATGTTGATTTCGATGAAACTGAACTAACTGATAAGCCAACTGATCAAGTTGAGCTAGTTGATCGATTTACAGATATCAGTTTGGAAGATGATGACAAAAATGAATGTCATAATAATCAAAACATATTTCAAACACCTGAACCAGAAGTACTGGATAAATCAGATGCAGGAAGTCGTTGCTAATGATCAGTTGATAGAGCATAATGATAACATTCAAATACCAGTTGACGAAGCACCAACTGAGACTGAAAACTGTGTTCAGTTACCAACTGAAGAATTGCTGATACAACAAATACTGAGTACAGATGGAAAAATCACATCCACCTGAACTGGTAATAGGAAATCCATCAGATCCAGTAAGAACTCGAATCAAATGCTAAATTATTTATCCATTCAGCTTTTGTTCACAACTAGAACCAAGAAAACTGATGAAGCTCTTGCTGATCCTAACTGGGTAAATGCAATGCAAGAAGAGCTAAATCAGTTCACTCATAACAATGTCTGGAACTTAGTTCCAAGACCATTTCAAAAACTGTATAGGTACAAAATGGGTTTTCAGGAACAAACTGAACGAAGATGGTTCAGTTGCGCAACAAAGCAAGATTAGTAGCACAAGGATACAGACAAGAGAAGGAATTGACTATGATGGACATATGCTCCAGTTGCAAGACTGGAAGCAATCAGAATGTTTCTTGCTTATGCATCATACAAGAATTTCAAGTCTCAATGGATGTAAAGTGCATTCCTAACGGCAACTACAAGAGGAAGTATATGTTGAACAACCCCCAGGTTTTGTAAATCACAACTTTCCTGATCATGTATATCATTTGAACAAAGCCTTATATGGTCTTAAACAAGCTCCCAGAGCTTGGTACGAAACTCTTTCAAAATTCCTAACTGATCATGATTTTTCTGTTGGATCAGTTGATAAGACCTTGTTCAAATTTACTAAGAATGATCACATTTTATTAGTTCAAATTTATGTTGATGATATCATATTTGGGTCAACTAACCCCAAATTATGCGAGAAATTTGCTAAGCTAATGCAGGATAAGTTTGAAATGAGCATGATGGGTGAACTGACATTCTTTCTTGGACTACAAGTGAAGCAACTGGAAACTGGCATATTCATCAGTCAGACTAAATATACAAAGGAGCTGCTGAAGAAATTTGGCATGGAATCATGTTCAGCTGCAAATACTCCCATGAGCTCATCAGTAAAATTGGACACTGATCAAGGGGGAATATCAGTTGAGGCGACATTATATCGAGGTTTAATAGGGTCATTGTTATACCTAACTGCCAGTCGCCTGATATTGTATTTGTTGTGTGTATGTGTGCTAGATTTCAAGCAAATCCTAAGCAATCACATTTCTCAGCTGCTAAAAGAATTTTGAATATCTTAAGGGTGCACAAAATGTTGGGTTATGGTATTCTAAAGACTCTACTTTCAATTTAGTTGGATATTCAGATGCAGATTATGCAGGATGTAAGCTTGATCGTAAAAGTACAAGTGGATCTTGTCAGTTTCTAGGAGACAGGCTGATCTCTTGGTTCAGCAAGAAGCAGACATCTATAGCTACCTCAACAACTGAAGCAGAATACCTTGCTGCTGGTAGTTGCTGTGCACAACTGATCTGGATCCAGCAACAACTGAGAGATTATGGAGTAATTACAAATAATTCGCCCATATTTTGTGACAATACGAGTACAATTGCCATCACCTATAATCCAGTTCTTCACTCAAGGACAAAGCATATAGATGTCAGACACCACTTCATTAGAGATCATGCTTTGAAGAAGGACATTAGACTGGAGTATATATCAACTGACAACAAGCAGCTGACATCTTCACCAAACCATTACCCGAGACTAAGTTCTCTTACTTTCGAAATATTCTTGGTTTAATTGATCTATCTTAAAATTATTACTAATGTTGCTTTACTAATAGAATTATCTGCAGAAAATAAGAACACAACAAATTGAAAATAATACTTTATTAAGAATACCATCGATCCCAGTTTACAGAAGATATCATAGAACCAACTGAATCCTGCCATTCTCTAATCCAATTATTCAACTCATAAATTTGGATTCTAGAAAATGACCTAGTTGTAGAAATCTTCTCAACCACATGCCATTCCTTCCATAACATTGCTTCTAACAGACATTTGTCATCAATCAGATCTGTAACATGCCTAACTTCAAAACGATCAATGTATTTTCTTGCTGTTGCTGCTTGAGCACGAGTAGGAACAGCACCACTACTACTTACCCTCTGCAAATCATGAATCTTGAACCATGTTGACATCACTTTCATCAAGACATATTCTTCCATTGTCTTCTTCAATTCTTCTAAATAAGGACTTAATTGCTCATTAACTTGAATATGCGAACTACTGCATGCATCAGAGTTACTTGAATCCGACATATTGAACTGTTATTGTCTCACATTCTATCATCTTATTTAGACAGATGAAATTTAAATGTTGAAGAAACTGAAGAGACTCAAATCAACCGAAGCGTCTTCTCATTTACCGAGGCTTCTTAACTATCAGTTGTTCATTATCAACTGATATCAGTTTGACATTTATTACTTAACGCTTAACCAGTCATCAGTTCATCTGTTTATGATCGTAATTCATATATAATAACTAATGAAACTTATTTTTGCAGGAAAAAAAAAACAAAGTTAAGCCAAAATAAATGTTTCATTCAACCATAAATATTTGCTTGGATTACATCATTATATTTCTCTTCTACAACAATTATCCACATCTTCAACCAAGCAGATAAAGGTCCAGTAGATGTCTTGGAAAAGCTGTGAGAACCAGCTATGCGCCTAAGGATCTTCAGCTCCTTTCGAAGCATCAGCTGATAGATATGACCATCTGTGAAGATATCCACACAGCTATGTGCAAGTGCTCCCGCACTTTTCTCAACTCTGCCATCAGCTCGGGAGTGGTAGCCTCGCCAGTATTATACAGGAACTCAAGCTTCTGAAGCTTCTCCCAGTAGTGAAGACTCTCATAGAAGACTTCATCTTCTATCACAGCCTTCCTAGTCTCCAAAGAAAATGGCGAAGCACTCGAGCTACTAGCATCTGCCATTCTTTTTACTTTGAATATGTTTTTCAATATGACTGAAACTAACCACCATGTCACTTCTATTTAGCCAAGAGTCATGGAAGATGAAGGGTCGTCAACGTTTCAGCAAACGATAATCTTTCTGACCTTTAAATTTATTTTATATCGTCGCTTTAATTATTTTATGCATCGATTAAGGGGGAATATCAGTTTTGAAGAGGTTAACTGAGAAGACAATTGTTTGTGAACTCTCAACTGAAATGAATCAGTTTCCCAACTGATCGTTCAGCTGGATATTTTACAAATCTTCTCACATAAGTTAACAAATTTAAAACTTATTATATTCCAAATCAACTGACGTGACTGCAGATTCATAACGTGGCTATTTTAAACCGTTCATCTTTTTCACAAACCCCACAGCACACGTACACATAGTTTTACTCAAAATTTTTAATGGACTGACACGTGTCCCGAATTTGAACAGTCACGAACAACTGTACTAAGCCCGCTTCAATTCAGTTTTCTTCTTACACATACAATCAGTTTCTAATAGCATACTAATTCCAGAGCTTATCGTTTACGAATTTCAGATCATTTTATCTGTCGAAATGGCGAATCAAATCCCAGCTCACGTGTTGAACGCTATGGCCATCGATTTTGACTCAGTTTTATCAGTTCAAGAAGCAGAAGTTAAGAACGTTTTTCTGAAGATTGAATCTGCTGGTCAGGATGTTTTTGGGACAATCTTCGCAGGAGATATACCCCAAGGAAGTAAATGAATTCTATCTGAAGGGGTTCGTCACTACTGATGGAAGTATCTCTGTAACCTTCAATAATCAACTGTTGATCCTATCTGAAGAGGACTTTGGAGAAATTTTCTCTTTGCCAACTGATGGGTACGTCAGTTTTTCTGAAGTCAAAACATCTGACATTGAGGAAATGCAATCTTTGTTGTCTACTGATGGGAGAAAATCAAAGTTTCTGATCCAAAGAAAAGCTGAAATCAGAAATTCAATTATTAGCCGACATTGTGGCAAAAGGCATATTGGCTAAGGTGGCTCCTATGCTGCCCTTACTCTTGAAAAATTCCAAGTGATGACCATCATCATGGGAGAGAAGAAAGCTAACTGGAGGCATATTATTTTCAATATTTGAGGAATATGCTTCAATCTACCAAACACTCAAGAGGCTTTGATATTCTAATCAGTTATCTTCTGAAACTAAAAGGATTGGTAGCTGACAATGCTGGAAAATCATCAAAGTTCAAGGTATTCAATGCCAAGAACATCTTACCGCCAAAGACCAAACTGGACATTTCTCCCAAACAGTTTTTGAAAACCAAACAAGAGGTTGGAATGCAAACACCTTGTGAAGGCCCTCGAACTACTTGCTTGAAAATTTGCGGAAAATTAAAAATTTTTTTTTAAAAGAACTTAAATGGCCTCATTCATAAAATCACTGGTGAATCAAGTTCAATATTTCAAAATATTGCAGCGGAAGAAAATCAAAGTTTTGCCAACAACAACGATTTAAAAATATCCAACAACTGAAAAAATTGTTTGCGAAAAATAACAACTGCTGCTCTGAGGTCCTCGGGTGCCACTACTGCCGACTCAAGCTGGCTCACTGGTCCCCGCCCTCGGCCCTGGCCTCATCAGTACCTACAACAATCAAGTCTAGTGAGCCTAAAGACTCAGCATGCATAAATCGCAGGTAACGAGTAAAAATCTGAATTTAAAATATGCATGTGATAAAATATCCTGTCCTGAGGCATACTGAAAATAATCTGTACTGAGCAATTATAATACGTGCAGAACTGAACTGGAAATCACTGTAAAATATTTGCTCCTTGGAGCCTGTACTGAAATAACTGATAAAGTTTCTGTTGAGATTATGTTTTAACGCCTGTGGCCACTGCACTAAGCTGAACTGATTCGGTAACTGGCTACCGGGGAGGCTGAAACTGAACTGAGCTGGCCGGTCACTGGCGACCTGGTGGTACCATACTGAACTGATCGGTCACATGGCGACCGTATAAAATAACACTCCCACATAGTGAATGAACCACAAGCCATATAGCATAAATCTCAAAAATAATCATTTTCTATTTAATGCACGTAAAATAATTAACTGGCTTAATGAAAATGTCCCGTAATGTTTAACCAACTGGATTGGATTGGGACGTTCCCCAAGGCTCGCTGCAACCTAACTGTGCCATGAAAATATGCAATAGCTTAAACTTGACCAACTATGCAATTTACGTTCAAAAGATGCGACTATGACGCCTAATGACTTCGCATTTAATCATGACTCCGAACCAACCTGAACCGACACCTGAACCGACTATAGTCATGATTAAATACGCTGAAAAATCATAAAATATGCTCCTAAAATGATAGGGTCGAAATCTAGGTGAATAGAGGCCAAAACACGAAACGCTCTTTCGAGAGTCATTTGGCACATTGCACCGTAATTCTCCGTACGACCTCAAAAATGATCCAATGACAAAACGGTCGAAAAACATGGACCTTCCCAACTCAATGATGCACTGTCCATCCAGGCCATGGGCTAAAAGCCAACCAAGAACTCAAACAAGCCTTCTAAACACACAGCAACTTGCTGTAATTTCCAGCAGCTGCGACCTTGCGTGCATCGCTCGTTTGCGAGACTTGTGGCCATTGGGGCTTGAACCACCGACCAAAGCCTCTCCACAACGTCCCCAAGGAGTGATTGAACCATGTGCTAAGGCCCTAGGCCAGCCACAATTCGCCTCATTCCAGCAACCACCCGAAAGTTCTCACCGAGGGCCCTCATGCGTGCGTGTGTAGTGTTTATGCTATGATCGATGTCTTGCGTCGTTCCAGTGGCCATTTGATTGACCATGGCACGATCTAGACATCTAGGAGCATGATATGAACCGTGGCTAAGGGCCATAGGCCAACCAAGATCCCACACCAAGCCACCAACTCGAAGTACATGTGCTGTCAAAACGAAGGGCCGAGAGGGGAGGGGGCTGTTGTGACGTTTTGATTAAAAAACCGATGAACCATGGACCAAGCCACCAAAAGGGCAACTTAGTCACGTCTTAGACATGCTAGGGAAGTGAGTCCACCATGGCTATAGGCCCTTGGGGCAGCCAAGATCAGATCCAACCCCTTGACAAGAACTGAATTTCGAACCACATTTGTCTGCACCTAAGGGACTTGCTGTCATTCTGAATTTCCAGCAAGCATGGGGCTGGTTTGAATGGACCAACATGGTCCTAATGCATCCTACTACATGTATACAAGCCGCCTTGGGAGCCTGAATCGAACCAATCACCTGAAACCACAAAACTCAGAAAAACGTGAAGCTTGTCATGAAAGGGCCGAAATTCTGCATGTGTGTTCCAAAAATATTTTGACATGTATCTCGTTTTTGCTTGCTAAAACATGATCATGTACTGAAAAATAAATGATAATATGACTTGATTGAGGTTTGAAAGAAATCTAGACATGCCTGGTTTCGTTTTGAAAGAAAACGAACGAAACAACGACGACGCGGCACGGAGGAGGTGGAGCGCTTCTCTTGCTCTTTCTAGTTCTCGATTTTTCTTGCCTTCCCTCTAGCTAAGACTCACGATTTTTCTACACTGAAAATGGATCTGAATGGTGAGGTATTTCGGTGGAGAGGGAGAGGGATTGAGTGGTTATGAAGGTGAGGAGAAGGGTGCACAATATAAGGATCATATCAAGACCAAGTCCACTCCCCTTTGAATTTGAATTTTGAATTGATATCAAATGAGTTGGTGGATGCTTCTAGGAGGTGGTGGCCGAAATTTAGCTTGATTCTAGACTAGGATATGTCCATTTATTAATTAAATTGTGCTCCCCAAAAATCCTAGAATTATCCTACTAATTACATGCAAAGAATTGGTCAAAGTTGGTGAGTTGGAAAATGAATCTTCTAGCACTAAGGGTGGCCGAAAAAAATGCATGATAAAATAAAGGGAATGTTGATTATCTAGTCAACTATAATCCTTGAAAGCCTTACTAATCCTTTAAATAATTTAGTGAGCTAACCCCTTAATTTAATAACTTAAATGAGTTCATTTCTAATCACCTCAAATAATTAAATTAAATCTTCAAACCTTCCTTTCTAACTTAAATGAACTTAGTTACTAGCTAAATTACTTCTGGAAATATTTCTCGAATCTTAAATTCTATCTCAAAACTCCAACTCCGGTCCGGCCTCACTGAAATAACTGAATGCTAAAATACATACTACTGAACTGAATAATAAAATAATTAACTTCAACAAATGCATTTAAATAATCATGCAATGAAGTCAATTAAATTTAAAAATCGAGAATTATGCATGGCTTATTACGTCTACTGATTCTTACGAGGTTCCTACAATCCGTTATCCTCCCCCCTGACATAATTCGTCCAGTGAAATTAGAACATCACCGGGAATAATCGTGGTATCGACTTCTCATCTCCTGGCTCAGACTCCACGTAGCTTCCTCCTCTGAATGGTTGAGCCATTTGACTTTGACTCGCTTAACCAACTTGTTCCGAAGTTTCTTCTCCTGTCTGTCTAGGATCTGCACGGGTCTCTCCTCATAAGATAAGTTCGGAGTAAGCTGCAACGGCTCGAAATTCAGCACATGCGAAGGATTTGCCATATACTTCCTCAGCATGGAGACGTGAAAGACATTGTGTACTCCGGCCAGATTTGGCAAGAGCCACACGATACGCTAGCGTCCCAACTCTGTCGAGGATCTCAAACGGTCCAATGAATCTCGGACTGAGCTTCCCTTTCTTGCCAAATCTCATGACACCCTTCATAGGTGCCACTTTCACGAAGACATGATCGCCCACTGCAAACTCTAACTCTCTCCTCCGCTGATCGGCATAACTCTTCTGTCGGCCTGAGCAGTCCTCATCCTATCACGGATCTTGACTACTACATCTGCTGCCTGCTGAACAATCTCTGGACCCAACTCTGCTCTCTCTCCTACTTCATCCCAATGAACAGGAGATCTACACTTGCGACCATACAGCGCTTCATACGGAGCCATACCTATGGACGACTGGAAACTGTTGTTATAGGTGAACTCTACCAATGGTAAGTTCGACTCCCAACTCCCAGAGAAATCAATGACGCAAGCACGGAGAAGATCCTCTAAGATCTGAATAACTCGCTCCGACTGTCCATCTGTCTGCGGATGGAAAGCTGTGCTAAACAGCAACTTCGTACCCAAAGTCA
>NW_027460036.1:0-34739 GCF_025594145.1 Primulina tabacum
ATACTGGGTTAATTTATTTAACTTGATTTTGTTGGTAAATATTATCAGTTATATGTTATTCGACTAGCATTGATTTACTTGCAGAATAGTAAAGAGATGACTTGTGACAACTACTGTTATTTCATTTAGAATGTAATCGAAACCAGGTTACATGATCTAATTCATCTCCTACAGAATCATGCCACTCAGAAATCCAGTTATTCAACTCATGACTCCTAATCCTCTTAAAGGATTCTGCACTGGAAATATTCTCTAACTTATGTCATTCCTTCCAGAGTCACATGAAGCAGAACTATATCAATAGCAAGCTCAGAAACATGATCAACTTCAAACTCCCGTTTGTACTTCCTTGCTGTTGCTTTGTGCAGTAGTAGAAGTCAAACCATTTCGTTGTATATTCTGAAGATCTTGCACTTTGAACCATGAAGACATGACCTTTATCCAGATATTCCTCAATGGTCTTCTTCAAAGCTTCCAGATGAGGAGATGTTTCTTGTGTTACCAAGAAATGAGTACTGCTACAAGCATCAGAATCACTTGAGTGCCACATATTTAAATTTTTGTTTCTTTAACATTTGTTGTTATCTTATTTATAGACATGAATAATTAAAGCAGTAGATAAACATAGACATGACAAATGAGTTTTTTCATTCAGAAAACCAGAAGCATTACATAACGTTTATCTACTACATTTGTTGCTATCAGCAGCTTGAAGTACTTCAGTGCAAAGTACTTAAGCAGAAACCTATCTAAGGACTGCTGGGAACCCCTGTCCTTGAATGATTGTGGTTGTGGAAGAGGTGATTCCACAGCCTAGTCCTAATAATTTTGAACAATCTTACTGATTGTTCATATTATAAACTGAGGATTTTCTTCCAAGTCTTCATATCGTGAAAAAGGATCTCTTCAAACATCTTCTTATGAGACGATGGAAATTGCCTCTGGAACTCCTGCTGATTCAGACTCTGGAGAAGACTCCGAGAGTTCTCTTGCTCTACCCATTGATTTTATTTGATTTGATAAGTGACTTAGTTTGTGAACTTGCAGGCACTTATATAGAGTTTTGAAAAGCTGAAGAGACGGCTATCTGACTACACGAATTCAAAGAATCATCTGTCTTTCCCTCAGATTTCGTATCTTTGCATTTATTAAGTTGCATTAATTAAGGGGGAACAATATCGTTTTCCGAATGTTATTTTCTTGCTTTGTCAGAAGTAGAAAGGATGTTTGTCTTTTCGATAAAACAATCTGTCTACTTTTTTTTAAAAGTGTTGGAAATATTTCAGTACTTTGTAACTTCCAGTAGATATTATCATAAAACGACAGATCTTCTTCTGGCTATTTTCAGGAACCAATTGGACAGTCCGCACTTTTCATCTCTTTTCAAATTTTAAAATCATTAATCACTCTGACACTATCTGTTTAACTTTTCAAATACTCAACCGAAAACATATTGACACGTGTCCTTGTGTTTCACTGACGGCTGTACATTTTTTGAATATTAACCGCCTCTCTTATTTCTTTTCACTTTTTATGATTCCAAACTTTTGCCTACTAGCTACTGATTTCTCTTGCTCACTTCTATTACAGATCTTACTTTAAACTTATCTTGTTTACAGAAGATATGGCCGGAGCTTACACTTTGAACGCTTATCAAGTTAACTTTTCTTCCGTACTAACTATCAAGGATGAACATCTTGTCAAGATGTTTCAAGCTATTGAGAAATCCAGTCTCAGAAAATTCTTGGAGGCACCTGCCGTTCTCTACCAAACTGCTCTTTTGGATTTCTATGCCGAGGCAACTGTACAAGAAGGAAAAATCATCTATTCTCAAGGGAACCATCTATTTCCTTGACGGTGCATTATTGAGATCTACTTTCTTTCTGCCTTGTTCTGGTTTGTCTGAACTTTCTAGCATTTCTAAGGAGGAAATGTCTACTGCACTTCTCAATTTCTTAGCTTCTGGAGAGGAACTCTCTCCATCCTGTTTCAAGAAGCTCTTGAAGATGGAATTTCATGTGCTTGCTGACATTGTCGCAAAAGCACTGTTGGTAAAAGCCGGAATGTTTGATCGGCTGACCAAAGAAAAGGTTCAGGTGATGATTGCCATCACTTCGGGGTATAAGGTGGATTGGAGTCGATTTTTTTTCAAAATCATGATGATATGATTGTTCGGAAGAGTTCTAGTTTGGCTGTCCAAATCAGCACAATGCTCAAGGATGCGGGTTTTGCCTTCTCTGCTGAGCAGGATGCTTCTTACCACTATGGCTGATGCTGACAATGTGTTCGCCTTAATCAGTTGCTGAGTTCATTGCCTTGAAGAAGGAAGTGGGAGATGCACAAACTGAGGCTCAAGGACCTCAGAAGAAGATAAAGAGAAAAAGAGTGGTTCTCTCCACTGATTCTTACAAAACGATGTTTGGGGGGAGTCTGCTGCTCCTACCAAAGTATTTCTACCAGCAACCCTTAGCAAGAAGAAAGCTCGCACTGTTGTTCGTATCGAGAAAACAGTTGCGATCACTGATTTAGACACTGTCCCCTTGAGACAAGTGTTTCCAGAAGTCACCTCTTCTATGCCAAAATCAATCCCCGCTCCTAGACCAGCAGCTACTTCTACTGCAACCACCTCATCTACTGCCCAAGTTTTCAGACCAAACTTCTGGAGTTGTCATTCGTGAAACTACTGCAGGATCTTCTGCTATTAGACCCGTGTTGCCTCTTCTATCTTCTGGTAAAGGCAAAGGAAAACTCATTGAAGAACCACCATCTCACGCCGCACAAAACATTTGTTTCAACTGGTGTTGATCTTCACATGGAGGAGATTTGAGAGAACTGCCAATGAAGGCATGTCGTTCTTCGATGACTGGCATAAGGGTTCGGGTTTTTTATCCTCTATCCTATTTCAGGACAAAAGGAACTTTGTGAAGATTGGTAAAAATACGAGGAGAAAGTTTGTTTATCTTGCCAAGACTCGAAATGTTATTGAAGGAAGGAGGACGACGAAGGTTTCATTCTTGAGCAGCTTAACGACAGCAGCTGGAATCTGTGTTGAGACTCTTCAGTCAAATTTTGATGCATTGATTCCCACTGCTGCTCAGATCAGAATGTGATCTTCATTCTAACTGCCCGTTTGAAAATGATGAATGAGCAACTTCTTGCTCAGGAACAGGCATTTGAAGACTCTCCACAGTATTCAGTAGGTTTCGTTCCATTTTTGATTAGACTAAGAGAGTTGAGGACAGATTACAGCTTCACCAAAAGCGAAGATCTCCAGTATCCTGCATCACATACGGGACCAACTCAATCTTCTTCTCTTATTTCTGTTCGAGAATTGGCTTTGGTGGACAAAGTCATTGATCCATTGTTATTTTGCCTCCGAAGCATCTCAGGCTTACAATGTAGTCCCACAGCAGTCCCACTAACAGTTCAACAGCAGATCAACCCGTGGCAGGTTCAGATGCTACTCGATCTCCACATTGCCAAATCTAGAGATCTTCTCTACTGAACATCGAGTGGAAATGGAAGCTATTTTCAATGATCCATCTTCATCCATTCCAGACTCTGAACAACTGTAAGCCTGTGGAAGCTGTCGAACCACAAGAAATTGCAAGCACCTGGATCATCTACTGCTGCTGTAGAAACCTCTTCTGAACAGCCCGTTGAAATTGCTATTGCTTCTAACCGAATTTGTCCCCATACTGCTCTGGTTGTTCATCCTATGGACTCACCCCTCTCAAATTGCTCATTACCTGCGCATCTTGCGGATATCAAAGAAAGAATGATTGCCCGAAGCCCCTCTTCAAAAAGAAGAGCGATTCAATCTTGAGTTTGAGGTTCGACACACTCAGACGGAGTGTTGAAGAATTTCAGAGATTGTCAAGCAGTTGTCTCATGAACATGTTGGTGAGGTCTATGCAACCAAAAATTTCAGAGGAACGAGTCACGAAGTATGTCATCAACACAGCAGAATCATTGGCAAACTTGAGGTTGGATCCAACCTTTTCAGAACTAATATCCTGAAAAGCCACGCCGACCTCGTGATTGGTCAATCTGATGTTCTTCGTAGACTATCTACTCATGACGAGTCTCTTCACTCCGTATCTACCAAAGTTGAATCAATGGAATCCAGACTCGAAACTATCACCACTCAGATTGAATCACAATCTCAATCGATTCAGGCTTTAAATGAACAAGTTTGCGGTCACACACCACTGCTGGAGATACTGAAAAATGGCATTGCTACTCTTACTGGAAGTGTGGATCTCTTACTCACTCGAGTGCAGATTAATGATGCCAATAAGGGGGAAACAGAAGGCAGACCAGAAGCAGAAGGAAGAACTAGAGGACATCAAGCGAATCGTCCTTCAGAATCTAGATTCTCCTCAGAATGAGGATACTTGTTCCGGGACATTGGAATAGATGACTAGCATTTTCTTACTTTCTTTATGAACCTTGTTCAAATAATCATTTAATTATGATTCATTCATGTTTTAATTGCCTATTTGCTTATTATTCATCGCTACTAACTTCTAGGTTTTGGCATCACCACAAAGGGAGAAATGATAGACTTAATTTAATTATGGTGATGAGAATCAAAAACAGTAGGAATAGCAATTACCACAAGATAATGCAAAGCAGAAGCTATCTATTCGCTTTTAAGCAGTACTTTAGTTAGTACTCAACCGGCTTAGAAAAACAGAAGCAGTAATAACAGAACTTGGCTTCACTAGAACTGTACTTAAAGGTGTTTACTCGGTTGTTTCAATCTTAATGTTACCGTTACTTTATTAAAGTACGAGTATTAAATTCTTAATTAAATACTGAACAAAGTCATTTAATACGTATTATCTATTTTTGTAATGAAACAAGACTGATTGTTTTGTTGTCTTTTTTCCAGGAACCTTTTTTAAGCATTAAAGCTTTTTTTGTCACAGGTCAAAGAAGCCGTTCTAGTTATAGACGTTGGATTCAAGTAATCTATATATATGGATCAAACCCATTTAGACAACAATGGTGATCATTTTTATCAAGAAACACTTTATCTATCCAACGTTACTTTGAGCAACCGCGAACCAATCGTTATCTTCCAAGCTCAAAATTGCAGAAAAATAGTACACGGTCATGTCTTACATCTGATCTTTAGAGATCATTTTGTACTGCTGTTTCTTCACCTCTTCAAGCAAAATACTTTATGATAATTTTCGAAGAAGAGTTTGTAATCTGGAAAAGAGACTTTTCCAGAACCTATTGTATGAATTATATTGTGTTGAGTTACTAAGAGTTTAAGTAGGCGAAAGTTAAGTCCTGCTGAGTGGGTATGTACAAGTGTGTACTGTAAAATCCAAAGTCTTTAGTGATACCTTCTGGAAACCGAAGAAGGGGAGACGTAGAAGATTTTATCTTCGAACTTCCAGAATCAACTACTGTTTTACTGTCTATTGTTATTACTGTTTTTCACCTTACTCCATCGGATCGTTTCCGCATTTAAATTAGTGATCTGCTGGATTTTCGCTTGACACAAGAACAGCTACAATCTCTAACAGGATTCTAGCACCCCTTTGCAAAAACTATAGATAAAGGGAAGAGTTTATTCATCCTCCTTACTAACTCTACATCGATCCCCATTATGGCACATTTTAGCAAGGTTCACTTATTCTCAAAAGAAGACTTTGATGACTGAAAGATCCGGATGCAAGCTAACCTTGCAGCTCAAGACGATGACATGTGGTATGTCATCACAGATGGTCCACTAAAGATTTTAAAGTCTGATACAACTATTGCTCTTACTGATGGTGCGCCGCAAATGGTTGAAAAAACCATGGAGCGAATGGACTGGCGAAGATAAGAAGAAAGCCAATATTGATAAAGTCACGAAGGACATTCTTTATAACTCTTGAGACGAACACCTCAGCAAGATCAAGATTGTGCTCTACGCGAAAGAAATTTGGGAAAAGCTCATTCAAATATGTGAAGGAAATGAGCAAAAGAAGTTGAAAATAAACTGTCTTGGTTCAGCAATGCAGAAGTTTGAAAATTTGAAAATGAAAGCTGGAGAAACTGTGAATGAGTTTGATGAACGGTGTCAGCAGCCTGGTAATGAACTAGCAGCTCTCTGTAAAGAGCATGGCAACAGGGGGAAATAGTTTCAGTAGGTGATGAGAGTCTAGTGAGTTTAAAGACAAGTGAGTCTAAAGATCCAGTATAATGAGTCTAAAGACTGGTCCAAGCCAGCTCACTCGTCCTCACCCCTAGTCTCCTCAAATGCATCCTCACCTGCATCGCTAAAGTCTCGTGAGTCTAAAAACAACAACACGTATAACTGGAAAGTACCGAGTAATACGTAATAAAATCACATGCAACTTTAAAATAGAGTGTACGTACTTGAAACTTGAACTTGCATTTAGAAGCTTGAACGTAACTTACTGGGAAACTTGTACCTACATACATAAACATAGACGTGCCACTCACCTAAGACTTTTCTTTAACATGCTTGCTACCTTGTACATACTTGAACATTCATAAACTTCATCATTTGCCGTAGAGATATGTTTCAAAGCAAGTGACCCATACAAAATTCGCCTGATCAGACTACACCACAGTACTGGGCTGACAGGAAAAATCCACTGCCACATACATGAGATCCCCGTTCATGCTTTAACGGGTGGATTGGTCCCTGGTCATGCTTTACCGCTTTCCAATCAAGATCTAAACCTGTTCAGCTTTAACGAGGTGGAGAGGTATGCGGCCACGTTCACCGACTTCCAAACCCATTCATAAATTGGTCACAAGAAATTTAGCATACCTCAAAAACTTAAAAGTGTTTTCTTTGCACGTCGAACATACTTGGTGTTGAGAGATTCGTTGGATCTTGCTTGGGGCCACTGCTGCACATACTAACATGAGTTTTGACTCTTAACTTGCATACTTAGACGTAGGTATTCGTGCTCACCACAAAAATAAATAAATAGCTTATGACATTCTAGATCACTCGTGACTTGACCTCGTTTAATTATCGTGCTAAACCATAGCTTAGAACCCCAAAACAATCTCAAAGGGAAGCCTAAACTATTCCCAAACAGGAGGTACACGGACCCCGTGCCCAGGTCCGGCTCGAGTCCGTGTAGGTACGTAAAATTCGTGTGAAGGAAAGGGAAGGCACGGACCCCGTGCCTAGGTCCGTGTAGACTCTGCAAAATGACACTTGGAAGGAACAAAGGCACGGACCCCGTGTCAGGGTCCGGCGTGGACATCCGTGTATATACTGGAAAACCACACACCAAGCGACCAACGAAGGCACGGACCCCGTGCAAGGGTCCGTGTAGAGGTCCGTGTGTGGCCTCGAATGGACGAACCTGTGGGGAAAACTTTACCCGGTGCTTATGACCCCAAACCAAACCAAATAGACTATGAATTCGATACCTCGAGACCCATCCTAGGACACTACTGTATTGACTCCAATCCATTACAAGCCATTATAAATTGCCCACCAAACTCGACAGAACAACAACAACGACGCAACCCGAAGTTTCGACATTGTTTTCTTCCTACGACTTCTAATGAATTCAAGTGCCTATCGACAAGAACGACCACTCAAAGGCAATCCCAACACCATCCTCAACATACCCTAAATGCTAGCAGGATCACCCGTTAATCCCCAACGAAGCCCTGCAACAAGAAAACTTCAAGAACACAAACATAAGTTTTCAGGAAACGCAGTTTGAGCAAGTCCCAATGAAAATGATCCTATCTCACTCACTTTTTATTTAAATATTTCGAGTTTTTTATAATCAATCGAAGGTATCAAAGATTGATACGTTCTTCGTTGAAAGTTTTCCCAAAATCTCGACCGAAAAATCGTAGTACTTAAAAGATTAGTAAAACGAGATTTGAGATCCCAAAAATGGTTTCAAAAGTGATCCAAACCTGATTGCTCAAACTTCTACATATCACACATGTACTGTTTCTGCATAAAACATCGCAAATACATAATATGACTAGATCGACGCAGGAAAAAAACAGAAGATACATGCCTTTGAATCTTTAACGTTACCGAAATGACGACTCCGAAGCGAGAAGGATTGCGAGAGCCGATCCGGGACGCTTGTGGAACGGTTTTCTTCCAATAAAATCAACAAATTTTGCTGGAGGTATAGAGGGAGGGGGCGGCTTATAGAACCCGAAAAATCAGATTACCGTATAAGCCATGCATAATTGTTATTATTTATAATTAAAAATAATTTTTTTATATAATTTTATGGAGTATTTAATTCATTTTAAAATTTTGTAAGTCATGATTTATTTTATCGCAGAGGTTTAGTTTTATCTTTTCGGTTAAATAAGCGAGGCCGGACTGGAGTTGGAGTATTGAGATAAAAATTAATACTAATAACAATACTCCTAATTTAATTTAAGCCAAGGAATAAATTATTTTAATGTTAAACGAATGTTTTACGATTTATTAAGTTGATTGGAGTTAAGTTATTAATTAAGTTCTCCCATGTCCAATATTTAATTAAAAGCCTAAATTAGAATGTGTAACCAATTGGGATAAATTAATCTAAGCCTAATATATTCAAGAAATTAAAACACCTAACATTTTAATAATAAATTGTTAGCCCAAGCCATGCCATGCAAGAAATTGGTACCCTAATTTAATTTATTAATTCAATAAAATGTGTAATGGGTGTTTAAAACCGTAAGAATTAAAGTTACTAGAACTAATCAACAAATTTCCTTGCAAATTCATAGCAAGTTCACGCACCCCCTAAACCAATTTAATTAAGTTTGGTAACCCTTCCTTCTAGTCACCCTTCATTAGCTCTTCATGGTATAATAATTCCCTCCCTTTTTTAACTCACCAAATATTGATAATACTGCACCATTATGCCCTTAACTTTCCCCAACCTACTAATCTAGAATGCCAATCCCCCCCCCCCCCCCCCCCCCCCCCCCCCCCCCCCCCCCCCCCCCCCCCCCCCCCCCCCCTCCCCCATTTCGTTCAACTAGAAAGGGAAAAGATATATTTCCTATTGCCATTCAACCCCTCACATGAAACTTCCATCTTAAAGCATTCTTGACTCATTTATCACCTTGTTACCTTCCCCTTCATTCTCTAGCATTTCTTCCATCCTTAAGTTTAGAAATTTCTCACAAAACAACAGCAAAAATCGAGAATTTTCAACAGAAAAACAAGAAAGAAAAGGAACTCCGACTCCGCCGCGCCGTGTTCGTCGTATTGGTTTGTTCTTTCAAAACCGATTTCCAGGCATGTATATATTGTTAATTTCTCTTCAATCAAGTACTATATATTTTTTAAAACATTATATGTTCATGATTTAAGGAGCAAAAATCGAAAAATGACATCAACTTTGTAAAATTCTGTACAATCCTTCTCGGCCATTTCTTCTATGCTTCACGGTTTGGGTTGAGGCTGCATATAGGCATGTATTAGAGTGTTTTAGAGTCATGTTGGTTCATTGGTTTCAGCCCATGCACTCAGGGTAAGGACTCTTGACAGCAAATCTCCCCATAGATGCAAGTTGGGGTCTCGATTTTGTTGTTTGGTCGCCGAAGATGAAGGATCGAATCTTGGTTGGCCCAGGGCCTGTAACCATGGTTGGAACCCTCCCTTGGCATGTCTAGGACGTGACCAAGACAACCTTTCAAGGTTTGGTTCACGGATCCATTAAATTTAAACAACAACGATGCAAAGTGCCCCACGGTTTTTTTTTTTTCATTTCTGATTTTTGTGTGAGTTGGCTTTCGGTTTTGGGTGATTGGGTGGATCATGGCTGGATCCTAGCCCTTAGCCATGGTTCATACAACACCTCATCATGTCTAGATTGAGCCATGGTCGATCATATGGCTATTGGAATGATGCAAGACAGCAAACAATTCGATACATCACAGTACAGAATTTTTGAGTTCTTGGTTGAAGCTCTGTGTTGTCCTAGGTATTTGCTTGAATTGTGGTTGGCCTAGTGACCTTAGCCATGGTTCACGCCACCCCTTAGGATGTTGGTAAGAGACCTTGGTCGGTGGTTCAAGCCCCAATGGCCACTAGTTTCATAAACCACAGCAAAAACGCAGCTGCTGCCACCGTGCTTCTGGATAGCAGCAATGTTTCGGTTCAGGAGGTTGGTTCTAGTACTTGGTTGGCTTTTAGCCTATGGCCTTGGACTGGACAGTACCTCAATGAGTTAGGAAGGCCATGTTTTTGGCCGTTTGTGATTTGGTTAAGTTTAGAGGTCGTACGAGAATTTATGGTGCAATGTACCAAAGTGACTCTCGAAAGAGCGTTTTACGATTTTGGCCTCCATTCACTATTTTCGTGTATTACAGTTTTTAGGAACATTATTTCATTATGTTAGGTGCATTTTGATCATGAGTAAACGATGGTTCGACGTTGGTTTCGGGTTGGTACGGAGTCATGGTTGGAAATTAGATTGTTGGTCTCGGTTGTCTCGATTTTGGTTCGAATATAAAGTTTTTGTCAAGTTGAGATTATTTGCATGTTTTCTCATGTTAGGATTAGGTCGCAGCAAGCCTGAGAACGATCCAACTCATTCGGTTAAAAACAGGGTTATATTTATATTACGTGCATAAATAAATAAAAGGTTTATTTTTGAGATATATGTGACATGTCTTGTGGCCACCTCACACTTATGGGATCTCTCCACCCGGTGACTTACGACAGGTTTATGTTCATGTATGGGTACGGACATCCAGTCCAAGGGCTGTGGTGATCTATACCGCCCAGTATACTATGGTTTAGTCTGATCAGACGTTCATGTTATGTTACGGGCCACTTGCGTTGAAGCATTTTCTTACTAGAAAAATATCGATATGGTATTTTATGACAGGGCTCTATCGAGCAAATCTTTTACGTACGATTTTCAGATATGAACGTATTTATAATACTCATGACACGATTTTCACCTACGCGTTACGATATATTTACTTGTTATTCACGATATATTCATGTTGAGTTTTTAGACTCACTAGACTTGATTGTTGTAGGTACTGATGAGGTCGAGACCGAGGGCGGGGATCAGTGAGCTAGCTTGGGTCAGCAGTAGTAGGAACCCGAGGACCTCACATTTCATCATTTATTTTTTTTAATGTTCAAACTCAGTTTTTAATATGTTGAATTATTTTTAAATTGTGGTTTTGAACACAATATTAATTCAGCTGCTATTTTAAAGTTAAATCTATTTATCAGTTTATTTTATGAATGATGCAAGTTATTTATTTAAAGAGAAAATTTTAAGTAATTCCGCAAAATTACGAATACGAAATACGGGCCTTACACGGCTGCTCTTAGGTGGAGGAACCCTAGGTTTTTGCTCTCAAATTCTGAAAATAAAATGTGTAGGTGTGTGTTGTGTGTTTTGTTGTGTGTAAAAATGTGTAAGTGTGTGTAACGTGTGTGTGTTTTTAATTAGGAGAAATTATTGCTAACTTGACTAATTAAAATGCTAACAAAAGTTAACTCACATTAATTTTAAACAACTCCTCAATTTAAAATAAATACACACTAATTTTATAAAATTCTCATTTTTAACAAATAAAATGCACAAAGCAACCTTTAAAAGTTTCATAATTCTAAAATCACTAATTAAATAATTTTAGTCTTTAAAATGCTGAAACTTATTAAATTTATTAATATGCCCAAACCTTAACTTAAAAAATAAAATACCACATAAAAATATGCCAAAATCGTCACCGGTCTCTTTCCTCGATCCCGCATCGAATGATCACCTGAAACATGAAACTCGAGAAAACGTTTTAATGTGCATCACATAACATTAAAATAATGCAATTTAATAAATCATGCATTACTAAAAATCTTTTTAAATTTAAATAAATGATTTAACAATTAAATAAATGCATGGGTTTATATGTACTGATTTTGGGCTCTACAGTTCCTCCCCCATTTATAAAAATTTCGTCCTCGAAATTAAATCTTACCAAACAGCTCTGGGTAGCGGTTCCTCAAATTGAATTAGCTAATAGGGAGATAAAGAATTTTTGGAAAAAACTGTAACTCTAATAGAAAAGATTGGTCTCTGCGACTTAATGATGCACTGTGGGCATATCGAACAGCTTTTAAACATCATTGAATATGTCTACCTATAGGTTGGTTTACGGAAAACATTGCCATTTGCATGTGGAATTGGAACATAAAGCTTATTGGACGATCAAAACTTTTAATTCAAGCATGGATGATTGCACAAATTGCGCAAATTGCAACTTAATGAACTTGATGAACTCAGAAATGATGCGTATGAGAATTCAAGGATTTATAAAGCAAAAATAAAATCATTTAATGATAAAAAAATTCTTAGAAAATCTTTTGAGATTGGTAATTGGTAAAAAAGTTTTGCTTTATAATTCTCGACTTCACATATTCCTAGGAAAATTACGATCAAGATGGACAGGCCCATATGTTGTAAAGCATGTGTATCCTTATGGAGCTGTGAATATTGAAAATTCTAAAAATGGTGATGTTTTTAAAGTAAATGGACAAAGGCTTAAACCATTTTTAGAAAATGAAATCTTTCAATTAGAGTTTATTTTCCTTTCTGATCCTTAAATTTTTATGTTGCATTTAATTTTGTTTGTTTTTATTTCAGGTTTCCTTAATCTTTTTATTTTCCCGTTTAAATGGCGGGATAGCGGTACTGTAACGTACCGTACTTTTTACTACTTAAAATTTGCGGAAAAATTAAAAATTTTCTCGTCACTACATCATCCATTCACCAATATAAAAATCTTGTTTAAGGAAAAGCTTGCTCAGAACATCTCGCATCAAAACATAAAATCAGAGTATCAATATTTCATGCTTAAAATCTTAAATATAGCGTGGGCGGTCCTCGGGTCTAGCCTTCTGCTCAGTCCAAGCCGGCTCCTTGGTCCCCACCCCTCGTCTCATCATGATCATACTCACCTGCATCGATCAAGTCTAGTGAGTCTAAAGACTCAACACATATAAACTGAGAATAGCAAGTATTACTGTAACGCCCTGAAAATTTAAAGATCCACGCGAACCATATGCATTTTGAATTATTAAATTCTCCTGTATTTTAATTAAATGTTTTAATTGTATTAATTAATTATGTTGTGCATAATTACATGTTTAAAATATATTTTTGCTATATGATTGCATTAAAGTCGTATTTTTAAGGATTATTCAAGTGACGATCGAGTAACGGGGACAGAGGGCTGTAAAACGTAAAATATTTTTATTAAATAATTATTTTTAATTACTTAAAAGATGATCGATGCTTTTTAGTATTTTTGAAAATGAAGGGTTTTGAGGTGATTTTATACGCCGGGACGTAAATTTTATCGGTGTTGGTTTTTCAACAAAATTACGAACTCTTTGGCAACCCGGCTATTTAATTCACAAACTTATTTTTACCCAAAACTATTTTATATTTTAATTAAAAAACTAAATGAGCACTAATGGGCCTAATTATATGTTAAAGGGGCCTAAGCCTATTTAGTGAAGTAATTAACTATAAAATGCATTAATAACCCTCCCCAAAACATACAAAACTCACGTCTCACACACTCCATATATTCTGAAACACTTCGGCCAGCCCTACACGAAGCACACACACCACACTTTTGAAGGAAATATTTCGGTAGAAAGCTAAGGAAGGTGATAGCCGCGGTTCTCCGCCCGTTCTTCGCAATCGTCAACAAATTTTCGTGCGTAAATTACCCAAAGGCACGCCATAAATCTCCTTTTCTCGTCTATCACACCATATTAAATGTTTTAATTATGTTTGCATGGAAAATATGTTGATCTTTTATGTATTTTCGTTTTTAATCCATATCATGTCAAAAACTTATGCTTTCATGATCCAAACTTATGATAACTTTGCATTAAGGGGCTGCCATGTTAGGGGCTTCATAGGGGACGTTTTTCCACTGGATTTAGAGTCCTTAAGGGCATGAACAAGGGCTGGACAGGACCATGTATCATAGGAAACGAAATTTAGAGTCCTAGTGGGTTGGGACTCTTTCGCTAGGGTTCACTAGGGCTTGCGGCGGCATGCTGCTGTCAAGGGCACGACCAAGGGGCTTAGGAGGGTGCTACCGGGGTCTTAGACAAGTTGCACAATGCTGGACCAAATGATTAAGGGTTGGAGCCGAAGAAAGAGGAGTTCAAATTCTATTAGAACTAGGATTCCTTGTGCAGAAATTCAGTAGCTGGTAGGGAAGTGTTCAAAGGACTAAATGGGCTTGATTTGGGTTGGAAAAGGTTTAGTTATGTGTTAGGAGGCTTTAGTTCAAGTTTGGTAAGTTTTGGTTAAGTTTCGAGTCCATACGAGTCAAAACCGGGATGTACGTTTAAGGTTAAAAACGAATCGAGGAATCTATCGAAAAGCTAGTTTTAAGCCTTATAAAACTATGAAAAATTAGGTTTAAGCTAAATAATTATTATAAGTCTAAATTTTTAATTAAGGAATTTTATATTAAAGTTTGGTATTTTTCGGGATCAAAACACTGTTAAAACAATTAAGAAAATATAATTGAAAAAGTCTAACATTTAAGCCAAATAAAATTATGAAAAAATTCACGTAAGCTTAATAATTATTTGGGACATGTTAGAGTCATGAAATCAAGAAAAAAGTCGAAAACGTAAAATGTCGAGTCTGGGGGTAAAACGGTGTTTTTAGACCTAAAATTAGTAAAGGTCATGGCAGTGCCCTAAATGCTATTTTTATGAAAATATGATTATTTTTAAATGTTTATGAATTGTTCATGATTAAATGATGATTTTTAAATGCCTAAGGGATTTTTATGATTTAAGAAGAAATGTAAAATACATGTTGTATTCTTGGTTTCAAAAATGAAAAATGTAATGATATTCTTGATTTTTCTAAAGTGATGTGAATGAAAATGTTGAAGGATGTGAAATAATTGTGACTAATTTGTTAATGTTGGCGACGTCGTGAGGGTTATGGTCCTAGTGGGAGCCCGACGATCGTGTTTCCATCATTGCGAATATGTGGTAACGGATATGTGGTAACGGTTTTGTGGTAACGAAAGAATAGGAATATCGTGAGGGGAAAAGGCCCCAGAGGGAGCCCATTTATGGAAAAAGGCCCCAGAGGGAGCCCCGACGATCGTATTTCTATTTGAATCATGATAGGCCAGGGCCCAGTTGACCGGGTGAGAGTGTTGCTGGTGTCTCCCGCCGCCCAGTACTGTGGTTTTATGTAGATGGATCCATCGACCCTCATGAGCATGATCAGAAAAGTCACAATTAACGATCTGAATTCAACAAAAGAAAGAGGGGGGGGAGGGAAAAAGAAAAGGAAAATGTTCATGATCATGTTAAAGGTTTTATGTCATGTCATGTTGAGGAAAAAGGAAAAAGTTAAGGTTTATGTTGCATGTCATGAAAAAGTATTTTATTAAAATGTTTATGTTTAAAGTTTTATGCATCATGAAAATATTTATGAAAATGTTTATGTTTATGCATCTTCATGAAAACGATATTTTAAGTACAAGTATTTTTCACCGTTATATGTTGACGGTATTACGTATTACTCGTTATAAAGATTATGGTGTGTTGAGTCTTTAGACTCACTAGGTGAGATGGATATCATGGTTATAGTATTATAAGGAATGTTAATCAAGGATTTTTAAGATTGAACAAATATTAAGCTTGAAAATTTAACCGTTAGTAGATGTATTTGGTTTTTAAGATCGAAATTTGATAGGTTGATGAACATTTTGGGTATAAAATAAGGAAAGTAATACACGATAAACATGATTATCCATCTTTTTATTTTGGGAATTGTAAGCAAAATTGAAACTCGAGGTTATAATAGTAATAGCACTAAGTCATTTGGGTCTTTTAAGTTGCGAGTTGAAAATAAGGATTTAGAAGGAAAATTTAATTGGGATCAAGAAGATATAAGGACATTTTAGAACTTAAGTTTGATCAGAGTAGCGCAGCGGAAGTGTGAATTTTTGGAATACTAGAACTAAGTCTAAACTTTGGGTTATTAAGGGTAAGCGAATTTCGAGGACGAAATTCAATTTAAGGGGGGAAGATTGTAACGCCCGAAAATTTAAAGGTCCACGCGAACCATATGCATTTGAATTATTAAATTTTCCTGTATTTTAATTAAATGTTTTAATTGTATTAATTAATTATGTTGTGCATAATTACATGTTTAAAATATATTTTTGCTATATGATTGCATTAAAGTCGTATTTTTAAGGATTATTCAAGTGACGATCGAGGAACGGGGACCCAGGGCTGTAAAACGTAAAATATTTTTATTAAATAATTATTTTTAATTATTTAAAAGATGATCGATGGTTTTAGTATTTTTGAAAATGAAGGGTTTTGAAGTGATTTTATACGTCGGGACGTAAATTTTATCGGTGTTGGTTTTTCAACAAAATTACGAACTCTTTGGCAACCCGGCTATTTAATTCACAAACTTATTTTTACCCAAAATATTTTATATTTTAATTAAAAAACTAAATGAGCACTAATGGGACTAATTATATGTTAAAGGGGCCTAAGCCTATTTAGTGAAGTAATTAACTATAAAATGCATTAATAACCCTCCCCAAAACATACAAAACTCACGTCTCACACACTCCATATATTCTGAAACACTTCGGCCAGCCCTACACGAAGCACACACACCACACTTTTGAAGGAAATATTTCGGTAGAAAGCTAAGGAAGGTGATAGCCGCGGTTCTCGCCCGTTTCTTCGCAATCGTCAACAAATTTTCGTGCGTAAATTACCCAAAGGCACGCCATAAATCTCCTTTTCTCGTCTATCACACCATATTAATGTTTTAATTATGTTTGCATGGAAAATATGTTGATCTTTTATGTATTTTCGTTTTTAATCCATATCATGTCAAAAACTTATGCTTTCATGATCCAAACTTATGATAACTTTGCATTAAGGGGCTGCCATGTTAGGGGCTTCATAGGGGACGTTTTTCCACTGGATTTAGAGTCCTTAAGGGCATGAACAAGGGCTGGACAGGACCATGTATCATAGGAAACGAAAATTTAGAGTCCTAGTGGGGTTGGACTCTTTCGCTAGGGTTCACTAGGGCTTGCGGCGGCATGCTGCTGTCAAGGGCACGACCAAGGGGCTTAGGAGGGTGCTGCCGGGGTCTTAGCCAGGTTGCACAAAGGCTGGACCAAGTGATTAAGGGTTGGAGCCGAAGAAAGAGGAGTTCAAATTCTATTAGAACTAGGATTCCTTGTGCAGAAATTCAGTAGCTGGTAGGGAAGTGTTCAAAGGACTAAATGGGCTTGATTTGGGTTGGAAAAGGTTTAGTTATGTGTTAGGAGGCTTTAGTTCAAGTTTGGTAAGTTTTGGTTAAGTTTCGAGTCCATACGAGTCAAAACCAGGGATGTACGTTTAAGGTTAAAAACGAATCGAGGAATTTATCGAAAAGCTAGTTTTAAGCCTTATAAAACTATGAAAAATTAGGTTTAAGCTAAAATAATTATTATAAGTCTAAATTTTAATTAAGGAATTTTATATTAAAGTTTGGGTATTTTTCGGGATCAAAACACTGTTAAAACATTAAGAAAATATAATTGAAAAAGTCTAACATTTGAAGCCAAATAAAATTATGAAAAAATTCACGTAAAGCTTAAATAATTATTTGGACATGTTAGAGTCATGAAATCAAGAAAAAAAGTCGAAAACGTAAAAATGTCGAGTCTGGGGGTAAAACGGTGTTTTTAGACCTAAAATTAGTAAAGGTCATGGCAGTGCCCTAAATGCTATTTATGAAAATATGATTATTGTTAAATGTTTATGAATTGTTCATGATTAAATGATGATTTTTAAATGCCTAAGGGATTTTTATGGATTTACGAAGAAATGTAAAATACATGTTGTATTCTGGTTTCAAAAATGAAAATGTAATGATATTCTTGATTTTTCTAAAGTGATGTGAATGAAAAAATGTTGAAGGATGTGAAATAATTGTGACTAATTCGTTAATGTTGGCGACGTCGTGAGGGTTATGTCCTAGTGGGAGCCCGACGATCGTGTTTCCATCATTGCGAATATGTGGTAACGGATATGTGGTAACGGTTTTGTGGTAACGAAAGAATAGGAATATCGTGAGGGGAAAAGGCCCCAGAGGGGGCCCATTTATGGAAAAAGGCCCCAGAGAGAGCCCCGACGATCGTATTTCTATTTGAATCATGATAGGCCACGGCCCAGTTGACCGGTGAGAGTGTTGCTGGTGTCTCCCGCCGCCCAGTACTGTGGTTTTATGTAGATGGATCCATCGACCCTCATGAGCATGATCAGAAAAGTCACAATTAACGATCTGAATTCAAAAAAAAAGAGAAAAAGAAAAGGAAAATGTTCATGATCATGTTAAAGGTTTTATGTCATGTCATGTTGAGTAAAAAGGAAAAAGTTAAGGTTTATGTTGTATGTCATTAAAAGAATTTTATGAAAATGTTTATGTTTAAAGTTTTATGCATCATGAAAATATTTATGAAAATGTTTATGTTTATGCATCTTCATGAAAACGATATTTTAATACAGTGATTTATCACCGTTATATGTTGACGGTATTACGTATTACTCGTTATAAAGATTATGGTGTGTTGAGTCTTTAGACTCACTAGTTGAGATGGATAACATGGTATATAGTGTTATAAGGAATGTTAATCAAGGATTTGTTAAGATTGAACAAATAATTAAGCTTGAAATATTAACCGTTTAGTATAGCATTTGGGTTTTTAAAGATCGAAATTTGATAGGTTGATGAACATTTTGGGCATAAAATAAGGAAAGTAATACCACATATAACATGATTATCCATCTTTTTATGTTTGGGAATTGTAAGCAAAATTGAAACTCGAGGTTATAAAGTATAGCACTAAGTCATTTGGTCTTTTAAGTTGCGAGTTTGAAATAAGGATTTAGAAGAAGGAAAATTTAATTGGGATCAAGAAGACGTAAGGACATTTTAGATTTAAGTTTGATCAGAGTAGCGCAGCGGAAGTGTGAATTTTTGGAATACTAGAACTAAGTTAAACTTTGGGTTATTAAGGGGTAAGCGAATTTCGAGGACGAAATTCAATTTAAGGGGGGAAGATTGTAACGCCCCGAAAATTTAAAGGTCCACGCGAACCATATGCATTTGAATTATTAAATTTTCCTGTATTTTAATTAAATGTTTTAATTGTATTAATTAATTATGTTGTGCATAATTACATGTTTAAAATATATTTTTGCTATATGATTGCATTAAAGTCGTATTTTTAAGGATTATTCAAATGACGATCGAGGAACGGGGACCGAGGGCTGTAAAACGTAAAATATTTTTATTAAATAATTATTTTTAATTATTTAAAAGATGATCGATGGTTTTTAGTATTTTTGAAAATGAAGGGTTTTGAGGTGATTTTATACGTCGGGACGTAAATTTTATCGGTGTTGGTTTTTCAACAAAATTACGAACTCTTTGGCAACCCGGCTATTAATTCACAAACTTATTTTTACCCAAAAATATTTTATTTTAATTAAAAAACTAAATGAGCACTAATGGGACTAATTATTATGTTAAGGGGGCCTAAGCCTATTTAGTAGGAAGTATGAATATAAAATGCATTAATAACCCCTCCCCAAAACATACAAAACTCACGTCTCACACACTCCATATATTCTGAAACACTTCGCCAGCCCTACACGAAGCACACACCACCCACTTTTGAAGGAATATTTCGGTAGAAAGCTAAGGAAGGTGATAGCCGCGGTTCTCACCCGTTCTTCGCAATCGTCAACAATTTTCGGTGCGTAAATTACGCAAAGGCACGTCATAAATCTCCTTTCTTCGTCTATTTACACCATATTAAATGTTTTAATTATGTTTGCATGGAAAATATGTGATCTTTTATGTATTTTCGTTTTTTAATCCATAGTCATTGGTTCAAAAACTTATGCTGTTCATGATCCAAACTTTGATAACTTTGCATTAAGGGGCTGCCAGTGTTAGGGGCTTCATAGGGGACTGTTTTTCCACTGGATTTAGAGTCCTTAATGGCATGAACAAGGGCTGGACAGGACCATGTATCATAGGAAACGAAAAATTTAGAGTCCTATGTGGGTTGGAACTCTTCGCTAGGGTTCACTAGGGCTTGCGGCGGCTTGCTGCTGTCAAGGGCACGACAAAGGGGCTTAGGAAGGTGTTTCCAGGGTCTTAGACAGGTTGCACAAAGGCTGGACCAAGTGATTAAGGGTTGGAGCCGAAGAAAGAGGAGTTCAAATTCTATTAGAACTAGGATTCCTTGTGCAGAAATTCAGTAGCTGGTAGGGAAGTGTTTCAAAGGACTAAATGGGATTGATTTGGGTTGGAAAAGGTTTAGTTATGTGTTAGGAGGCTTTAGTTCAAGTTTGGTAAGTTTTGGTTAAGTTTCGAGTCCATACAAGTCAAAACCGGGAGGTACGTTTAAGGTTAAAAAACGAATCGAGGAATCTATCGAAAAGCTAGTTTTAAGCCTTATAAAACTATGAAAAATTAGTTTTAAGCTAAAATATTATTATAAGTCTAAATTTTTAATTAAGGAATTTTATATTAAAGTTTGGTATTTTTCGGGATCAAAAACACTGTTAAAACAATTAAGAAATATAATTGAAAAAAGTCTAACATTTAAGCCAAATAAAATTATGAAAAAATTCACGTAAGCTTAAATAATTATTTGGGACATGTTAGAGTCATGAAATCGTGAAAAAAGGTCGAAAACGTAAAATGTCGAGGTCTTGGGGTAAAACGGTGTTTTTAGACCTAAAAATTAGTAAAGGTCATGGCACTGCCCTAAATGCTATTTTTATGAAAATATGATTATTTTTAAATGTTTATGAATTGTTCATGATTAAATGATGATTTTAAATGCCTAAGGGATTTTTATGATTTAAGAAGACATGTAAAATAAATGTTGCATGCTTGTTTCAAAAATGAAAATATGTAATGATATTTATGATTTTTCTAAAGTGATGTAAATGAAAAATGTTGAAGGATGTGAAATAATTGTGACTAATTCGTTAATGTTGGCGACGTCGTGAGGGTTATGGTCCTAGTGGGAGCCCAACGATCGTGTTCCATCATTGCGAATATGTGGTAACGGTTTTGTGGTAACGGAAGAATAGGAATATCGTGAGGGGAAAAAGGCTCCAGAGGGAGCCCCGACGATCGTATTTCTATTCGAATCATGATATGCCAGGGCCCAGTTGACCGGTGAGAGTGTTGCTGGGGTCCCCCGCCGCCCAGTACTCTGTGGTTTTATGTAGATGGATCCATCGACCCTCATGAGCATGATCCGGAAAGTCACAATTAACGATCTGAATTCAACAAAAGAAAAGAGAAAAAGAAAAGGAAAATGTTCATGATCATGTTAAAGGTTTTATGTCATGTCATGTTGAGGAAAAAGGAAAAAGTTAAGGTTATGTTGCATGTCATGAAAAGTATTTTATGAAAATGTTATGTTTAAAGTTTTATATGCATCATGAAATGTTTACGAAAATGTTTATGTTTATGCATCGTTCATGAAAACGATATTTTAAGTACAAGTATTTTTCACCGTTATATGTTGACTGTATTACGTATTACTCGTTATAAAGATTATGGTGTGTTGAGTTTTTAGACTCACTAGGTGAGATGGATGCAGGTTATCATGATAATGCTAATGGAGGTCTTGATGGTTGATCCGACTGGACTGAAGGTGCACATGACCCGAGGAATGACGATAGTTTTCCGCATATATGTTATGATTTAATGTTAAAAGATTTTATGACTTTTATCATAAGTATGAGTGGTTTTTGAGAGGTTATAGTATGTGCTATACTTTTCAAATGTTATTTTTAGATTTAGAAACATGTTAGTTGGTTGTTTATTTTAAAATGATGTAAAAAAAATTTTATGAAATTTTATGGTTCGGACCGAATGATATGTGAGGTTTTAAAAAAAAAAAATTCTAGTACTTTTAAAGCAATAAAAAAGGCAGGACATTTCAATTACATAATAAAATCGCGATGCAACTTTAAAATAGAACGTACATACTTGAAGCTTGGATTTGAAATGAGCTGAACTTGCATACATACATAGACAGTTGCCATAACTTAAAAGGCTTTCATAAACAAGCTTGCATACTTGATCATACTTAAACATACCTGACTTCATTTGTGTAGAGGAATGTTTCAAAAGTAAGTGGACCCATACATAATAACGTCTGATCAGACAAACCACAGTACTAGGGGGCTGACGGGACGTACCACTGCAACATACATGAGATCCCCATTCATATTTAACGGGCTGGTTTGGTCCCCGTGTCATAATTTAATAAAACGCTTTCCAACCACGATCTAACCCGTTCATAATTTAACGAGTGGAGAGGTCCTCGGCCACGTTCACCGACTTCCAAACCCATCATAATTTGGTCACAAGACAATTAGCATACCTTACAAAACTTAAATATTTTCCTTGCACAACGACATACTTACTTGGCGTTGAGGTATGCGTTGGACTTCGATCGGGGGTCGTCGCGGCAACAACTAATCATGAATTGACAGTGCTTATCTTGCGTAACTTGGACGTAAATTTCATACCTACTTACGAGCTCATCAAAGTCCTTAGGACGTTCTAAAAATTCCCATGACTCGACTTTGTAAATCATTGTACTAAACCGTGACCTCTAACCTCAAGCATACTATAAATTTTCCCCAAAATATGAAGGACACGGACCCCGGGCCCCATCTGTGTATGGGTCCGTGTAGGCTCAGGTAAGGAGGACTCGAAGAAAAGGGTGGCCACGGACCCGTGTTAGGGTCCGTCTGAGGTCCTTCTAGACTCTGTAAAGAGACATCGAAAAGAACAAGGCACGGACCCCGTGCCCTGGTCGTGTGGCCTCGATTTTTCTGACCTGCGAGGAAACTTACACAATGTCTATTCTCCCTAATCGAACAACTAATAGACGAAATTAAAAACCTTGAGACCATCCTAAGACACCATAGCATTGAACTAATCTCGTACGAACACCCAAACAACGACGTGCCCTTACGATACATACAATTCAAGAAGCGTTAGCAATTGACCCCAAACGTTTCCTACGACTTCTAATGTACTCGAGTGCCTATTGACACTAAACGACATGCAAAATACAAACCCAAGCATCATACTAATCATACTTAGATTGCAGCAACGATCCACCCGTCGATCCCCACGAAGCCTGCAACAATAACTTCAAGAACACAATTTACGTAAAAGTTCGCAGTTTGAGCAGTTCCCACGAAAAACACCATACCTCACTCAATTTTTGTCCCAAAAATTTCGAATCTTATATCAATCGAAGGTATCAAAAAGTTCTACCTTTTTCTTATTGAAAGTTCTGCCAAAATCTGTACCGAGAAATCCCAGTAAATTCCAAATACAGAGGAATTCGAAATTTCAGATCAAAAATTCTTTTCAAGGCACATCCAATAAAATTCCTTCTCAAACTACTACATCTTATACACATGATTTCGTAAATAACACATCAAAATAAATACTATGACAAGATCGACGCACAAAAAACAGATTATATGTGCCTTTTGATATTTAAAAATACCGTGACGACGATACCGAAGCAGAGAAGGATGCGAGGTTGATCCGGGACGAACGTGGGCTCGATTTTCTTTGGAGGAACCCAACTAAATTGCTGGAAATCTAAGGGAAGGGGGGCGGCTGCTTGTAGGAGTAATAACCCTAGTTTTCTTTCAAATAAAATCTAAAGATGAGTGGTGTAGTGTACGTTGTGTGTTACACATTTTCTAGTGTGTAGAATGTGTGTGTGAGAGTTAAGGGTAAAACGTGTATGTGTGTGTTTTAATTAGGAGGAAAGTTGTTAAATAAATAATTAACAACTTAATTAAAAGTTACTAAACCCCTAACTTTACAAAAGCCCTTAATAAAATACTCAAGAAGCAAATCTTTAAAGGTTAAAATTCTAAACTCCCTTAATTTAAAATAAATACACCCAATTTTATAAAATTCTCCTTGATTAAAATAACACCCGCAAAATGCTAATTTTAAAAGTTTTAAACTCTTAAAATTACCAACTAAATGATTTAGGCTCAAAAATGCTAAAGCTAAATAAGTCATTAAATCGCCCCATCCTTAACTAAAAAAAAATACCACATTTTAAATTACTAAAATCGTCACCGGTCTTTTCCTCGATCCCGCCTCGAATAATCGCCTGAAACATGACACTTGAAAAACATTTTAACGTGCATCACATAAGCATAATTAATTTAAAACAATGCATTTAAATAAATCGTGCACCACTAAAACTCATTTTAAAATTAAATAAATGATTTAATAATTAAATAAATGCATGGGTTATACGCGTACTGGATTTGGGCACTACAGTTCCTCCCCCACTTATGAAAATTTCGTCCTCGAAATTAAGTCTTACCGAACAACTCCGGGTAGCGAATCCTCATATCTGCTTCTGCTTCCCAAGTGGCTTCCTCCACTGATTGATTTAGCCACTGGACTTTGACCAACTTGGTCACTTTGTTTCGTAGTCTGCGCTCCTGTCTGTCCAGGATTTGAGTCGGTCGTTCCTCATATGACAGGTCTGGAGCAAGCTGCAACGGCTCATAACTCAGAATATGCGAAGGATTGGCTAGATACTTCCTCAGCATAGAAACATTGAACACATTGTGTACCCCGGCCAAATTCGGCGGAAGGGCTACCCGGTAAGCTAATGTCCCAACTCTGTCCAAAATCTCGAACGGTCCAATAAACCTCGGACTGAGCTTGCCTCTCCCAAATCTCATAACACCCTTCATAGGTGCTATCTTTACGAATACGTGATCCCCAACGGCAAACTCGAGATCTCTCCTCCTCTTATCAGCATAGCTCTTCTGACGGCTTTGGGCGGTCTTCATTCTGTCACGAATCTTGACCACCACATCGGCAGTTTGCTGAACTATCTCTGGACCAAGATCTGCTCTCTCACCAACTTCATCCCAATGAACCGGTGATCTGCACTTTCTTCCGTACAAAGCCTCGTAGGGAGCCATACCTATAGATGATTGGAAGCTGTTATTGTAGGTAAACTCCACTAGAGGTAGCTTAGACTCCCAAGTCCCCTGAAAATCAATCATACAGGCTCTCAGCAAATCTTCTAAAACCTGAATCACTCGCTCAGACTGGCCGTCTGTCTGCGGGTGAATGCAGTACTGAAAAGCAACTTCGTTCCCATGGCTGCATGCAAGCTCTTCCAAAAGGACGATGTAAACCTCGGGTCCCTGTCGGACACAATCGAAACTGGGAACCCATGTAAACGGACTATCTCCTGATGTAAAGCTCCGCATACTGCGTCATGGAGAAAGTCGTCTTCACTGGCAAAAAGTGCGCTGACTTAGTGAGCCGGTCCACTATAACCCAAATGGCATTAAAGCCTCTGACTGATCTAGGCAATCCAACAACGAAGTCCATAGTGATATTCTCCCATTTCCACTCTGGAATAGGGAGGATTAAGCATCCCTGCTGGCCTCTGGTGTTCAGCTTTCACTTGCTGACAAGTAAGACATTCTGATACGAATCTGCGGATGTCTCTCTTCATCCCTGGCCACCAATACAGGATCTGCAGGTCCTTGTACATCTTAGTACTTCCTGGATGAATAGAATACGGGGATGCATGTGCTTCTGTCAGAATATCCTGTCTGATCGAGTCAACACTAGGCACCCACATTCTGCCCCGGTATCTCACGATACCATCTGACACTGAGTAAAGAACACTGCCCTTGGCTTCGTCTTTCAGTCTCCATTTCAGTAATTGCTCATCTGAAGACTGAACTGTCCGGATACGGTCTAGCAGAGAAGACTGGACTGTCAGATTAGACAGCCTTGGTGCTCTGCCCTTACGGTATACTTCCAAACCAAACCTCTGAATTTCCGACTGAAGAGGTCTTTGCACTGATAACTGAGCTATGACTGCAACTTTCCTGCTCAAGGCATCTGCCACCACATTAGCTTTTCCCGGATGGTAACTAATTTCGCAATCATAGTCTTTCACCAGTTCCAGCCACCGTCTCTGCCTCATGTTTAGCTCCTTCTGCGTGAAGAAATATTTCAGACTTTTGTGGTCAGTGAAAATCTGACACCTCTCGCCATACAAGTAGTGTCTCCAAATCTTCAACGCAAAGACGACTGCGGCTAATTCTAAATCGGTCGGGTAGTTCTTCTCATGCACCTTCAACTGCCTGGAAGCATAAGCTATAACCCGACCTTGCTGCATCAACACTGCGCCTAATCCGAGCTTAGATGCATCGGTGTAAAGCACAAATTCACCTTGCCCTGTTGGCATGGCTAGCACTGGCGCCGAAATAAGAGCGTGCTTCAAAGTATCAAAGCTCTTCTGACATTCGTCACTCCACACGAATTTAGCATTCTTCTTGGTTAGTGAAGTGAGTGGCACTGCTATGGATGAAAACCCCCGAATGAACTTACGGTAGTAACCGGCTAAACCCAGAAAACTGCGGATCTCTGATGCATTCTTTGGCTCAACCCATTCCTTAACGGCTGCTACCTTGCTGGATCCACTTCAATGCCACTGCTAGACACTATATGCCCTAAAAACGCTACTTTCTGCAACCAAAACTCGCACTTACTGAACTTCGCAAATAACTTGCGACTCTGCAAAACCTGCAACACTGTCCTCAAATGCTGGCTATGCTCCTCATGGCTCTTCGAGTAAATAAGAATGTCGTCAATAAACACTATGACGAACTGATCAAGGTAGGGCTGAAATACTCGATTCATGAGGTCCATGAAAATTGCTGGAGCATTCGTCAATCCAAATGGCATTACTAAGAACTCGTAATGCCCATACCTGGTCCTGAAGGCCGTCTTGTGAACGTCTGCATCCTTCACCTTCAGCTGGTGATACCCTGATCGAAGATCTATCTTAGAGAACACTGTAGCTCCCTGCAACTGATCAAACAAGTCTTCGATCCTAGGGAGTGGGTACTTATTCTTTATCGTTACCTTGTTCAACTCACGGTAATCGATGCACAGCCTCATACTCCCATCCTTCTTCTTTACAAAGAGCACTGGTGCGCCCCATGGTGAGAAACTAGGGCGGATAAATTCCTTGTCGAGGAGCTCCTGAATCTGCTGTTTGAGCTCTAACATCTCAGCTGGAGCTAGTCGGTACGGCGCCTTAGAGATTGGCACTGTGACTGGCATGAGATCAATAGCAAACTCCACTCTCTCTCTGGTGGAAGACCTGAAACATCGTCTGGGAAGACGTCTGGGAATTCACTGACTACTGGTACGTCGGATAAAGATGGAGTGGACACATCAGGCGCTGAAATAATACTGGCCAAGAAGGCCTGACACCCCTTGGAAATCAGCCTCCTCGCTTGCATGCACGAAATCATGCGAGGGAAGCTTCTCCATCTGGCTGGCTCAAATATGAACTGTTCCATGCCCAGCGGCCTAACCAATACTGATCTTTTCTGGAAGTCAATCAGAACCCTGTTCTTTGACAGCCAGTCCATTCCCAAAATAATGTCGAACTCTGGCATCGGCAGTAGAATCAAATCTGCATATACTAGATGGCCCTGCAGTTCCAGATCGATATCCCTGATCACGCTAGTTGCTAACAGCTCTTCCCCGGATGGGACTGTCACCGAAAAATTTATGTCTAGGCCAATGGACTTAATGTCCAGGTGATTAGCAAAAGTCTCCGAGATAAAGGAGTGAGTGGCTCCTGAATCTATCAGTGCCGACGTGGCTAATCTCTTTATAAAAATATTCCCTGAGATGCGTTAGCACAACAAACTAACTTATATCCCAAAAATTCTACCATAAACCTCATGCAACAAAAGACACCCAAAATTCCAACTAAAACACTAGTATTCCCAATTAAAATTAAACATGCAAGGCAAAGAAATCAATACTGTACTGAATTAAATAAATTACCAGTCAAAAGGGTAGTGTGGGTTCGCCTCTTGAGCATGCATGGCGAAAACTCTCCCTTGCGTTGGTTGCTTCCTACGGGCACTCCTTCAGCATGTGGTCGCTAGCTCCACACTTGAAGCACTTGCCTGTTCCATATAAGCATTGCCCTGGATGCTGGCGGTTGCACTTAGGACATACTGGGAAATTAACGGGCTTCTGGGGTGCCCCTTGCTGCTGCACTGGACCTTTGCCCTTCGGTGGTCCCTGATAAGGTTTCTTTCCTGGTGGTCCCTGGTAAGGCTTCTTGTGCTGGGGTCGCTGATGCTGATGCTGTGGCTGCAGTGGTGCCTGGTAGGGCCTCTTGCCCAACCTCAGCCTCGATATCCCGCTGGTCTTGCTTGCCGCCAAAGCCTAGAAACGGCAACTGCGTATGTAGTAGGGCCAGCTACCCTCACATCACGGCGCAAGATCGGCCGCAAACCATCCATAAAATGCCTCAGCTTTGCCTGGGCATCATTCGCAATGAGAGGCACGAAGTAACATCCCCTCTCAAACTTCCTAACAAACTCTGCAACACTGCTGTCTCCTTGTCGCAGCGTCATAAATTCCCTAGTCAGCCGGGATCGTACTTCCTCAGTGAAGTACTTGGCGAAGAACGCTTCTTTGAATCCATCCAGGACAACGTCGGCAAATTAACTGCCACCGATGCACTGTCCCACCAACGTCTGCATCGCCTGCTAAAAAGAATATGGCACAACTGTAAGGACCGTGTATCGTATTATCGTGAATCCTGTGTGATTATCGATAATTCATGAAATTGATATGTGATTTTGTATTTGATGTATATTATGACAAGGAAATTGAGAAAATGAATATTGAATATGAATTGACGTTGTAAGAGCTCGATTGGAGAGGTCGGACGCCAATTTTGTACAAACATAAATAATTGTACAGAACGAGTGGCGCCCGGGCGGTATCAAATGACCGCCCGAGCGCCAAGGTAGAAATTTTTAGTGTTCTTTTTTGTGACCGCCCGAGCGCGGAGCTGGCATTTGGACAGAACATCGCGCCCGAGCGGTAATTTTTGACCGCCCGAGCGCGGAGCAAGTGGCATTTGGACAGAACATGCCGCGCCCGAGCGGTAATTTTTGACCGCCGAGCGCGGTGCATTTGAAACTCGGGGGCAGAACCTCTCGCGCTCGGACGCGAGAATTCTACCGCCCAAGTGCCGAAGCGGTGGAGGATAAGAATAAGTTCTTTTGTTTGTTTTCTTCATTTATCCTTCGAAAACTTCGAGAGAATACGAGAGAAAGTGATTTCTTTTATCCGAATCGACTTCGAAACGCTGTCTAAACGCGAAACAAATTATATATTTGTAATCGTCGCGTCGAGGGCTTCTGACTGAGGTAATTTTCTTCTAGTTCCAGCAGCTCTAAATATCAAAGTACTTGAATAGCATGTATTTGAAGTTGAATTTCTGATATGTAGTAGAATAACCGACAAGAAACTTGTATTCGAAGTCGGAATTGAATTATGATATGAATTTGATTTGATATGAATTTTGGAAGTTCCAAATGATATTGAAACTCATATTAATGATTTTGGAATATGTTATTGATTGGAATGATTATGTTATTGATGTAGATAAAGTGTAATATCAATATCTTCAGGCTACATCAACTGGAAACGAAGAATTGAGGTATGTTGCGACCGGGTAACATACGACAGGTATCTGTATTATATGATATATGTCGGATTGATTTGATTGATTGGATGAGATTATGTGTCTATATGCCTTAATTGTT
The DNA here is from genome assembly GCF_025594145.1 of Primulina tabacum. Classification (NCBI taxonomy): domain Eukaryota; kingdom Viridiplantae; phylum Streptophyta; class Magnoliopsida; order Lamiales; family Gesneriaceae; genus Primulina; species Primulina tabacum. Next base: position 29,786 of record NW_027460036.1, read on the forward strand.
GATTGATGTGGCATACATGACATTGAGATTGAGATATCGGTGTATAAAATAAATTTTTTGTTAACACACATCATTTTATGCATACATCGATACATGACATGCACGTTGAGCTATGATCCTTGGATACCTTGATATGATTGGATTGGATTCCGGGGTTTGTGAACACAATCGCTATGCCGGTATTATATGACCCGTAAATCATAGACAATTGTGGCCCCATATGATTGGATATGAGATTTGGGATTTGATGGCGCTTTGCCGACGCTATCATACGAGTATCCCATATTGACCGGTGTGCCAGCTCGAGCATTGATTTGATAGCGATTCGATTGGTTCTGACATGTGCTCAGTGGATGGGCATTACCTTACCTCCACGACATACATGCATTGCATACCATATATCATTGTTTAGATATCTGTATATATATGATTGGTTGTTCCATACGGAGCTTTGCTCACCCCAAGGGGGGCTGTTGTTGTCTTGTGTGTGTGGACAATGGCAGGTACTCCAGGATATCAGGAGACCGGAGAGGGTACTTCTGGAGGGAGCCACAGCTTGGGCTGAGGTATTATGTGTTGTCTTGTTCCCAGTAGATATGTATATGTATCTATATACCGGGGCATGTCCCGAGAATATGAGTTGTTTGTATATGATTGATTTTGATTACGTGTGGGCATGTTTATGACGTGAGATTAAATACTATTTTTAGTATTCAACTAAAATGATTTGGGCTCATTGTAAAGAAAATTTAAACTCGTTTTGCGCTGTAATTAGTTAACCCTAATCAAAGTGCATTGTAATAAGGATTAGGATAATAACGATTAGGAGCTAAGGGCCCCACAACAATGAACTCTGTCTGCATCCTGCAGCTCCATGTAGTCAAAGATCACCTCGATGGACTTAATCCATCCCTCTGCTACCATCGGGTCAGTAGATACCGAAAATTCCTTAGGATTCATCCTCTGGAACCTCTCATACACCGCTTCTGGCCTAGGCCTCACCCCCGCGCCAACTGCAGCCTGATTCCTCGCAAGCTGTGCGAAGAACTGAGTCATTCCTGCCAGCATCTGTGCTTGCATATCTGGCGGTGGAGGTGGAGGATTGGCTTTCTCCTCATTTCGGTTCTCTCGATCCTCTACCCTTGCTTCTCGGTCAACCACACGTCTAGGTGGCATTCTGTTCCATCAATTACCCAACACGTAAACCCACTATGCATGAACATGATATCAATGACATAGGATGCACGAAACCTAAACTCAAAACATGGATATGCTGAATTCATGATTCAATGCTTACTACATACATAATGCAAAAATTAAAATTACAGACTTGAGGTGTGACTTCGTGAGCTTCTTGCGGCTGGCAGTAGGCATAACCCTATACAGGAACACCGCTCTATTACCAACTGTAACGTTTCGTACTTTTTACTACTTAAAATTTATGGAAAAATTAAAATTTTCTTGAATACGAAAATAAAATCAATACGGTCGTCACATCATCCATTCACCAATATAAAAATCTTGTTTAAGGAAAAGCTTGCTCAGAACATCTCGCATCAAAACATAAAATAAGAGTATCAATATTTTCATGCTTAAAATCTTAAATATAGCGTGGGAGGTCCTGGGTCTAGCCTTTAGCTCAGTCCAAGTCGGCTCCTTGGTCCCCACCCCTCGTCTCATCATGATCATCCTCACCTGCATCGATCAAGTCTAGTGAGTCTAAAGACTCAACACGTATAAACTTAGAATAGCAAGTATTACATAATAAAATCGCATGCAACTTTAAAATAGAACGTACATAGTTGAAGCTTGGATTTGAAATGAGCTTGAACTTGCATACATACATAGACGTGCCATAACTTAAAATCTTTCATAAACATGCTTGCATACTTGATCATACTTAAACATACATGACTTCATTTTGCGTAGAGGATGTTTCAAAACAAGTGACTCATACATAATAAACGCCTGATCAAACAAACCACAGTACTGGGCTGACAGGGACGTATCCACTGCCACATACAAGAGATCCCCGTTCATAATTTAACGGACTGTTGGTCCTCGTTCATAATTTAACGCTTTCCAACCACGATCTAACCCGTTCATAATTTAACGGGGTGGAGAGGTCCTCGGCCACGTTCACCGACTTCCAAACCCATTCATAATTTGGTCACAAAACAATTAGCATACCTCAAAAACTTAAAATATTTTCTTGCACGTCGACATACTTACTTGGCGTTGAGGGATTCGTTGGACTTCGATCGGGGTCGTCGCTGCACAACTAATCATGAATTGACATGCTTATCTTGCGTAACTTGGACGTAAATTTCATACCTACTTAAGAGCTCAATCAATTCCTTAGGACGTTCTAAAATTCCCATGACTCGACTTTGTAAATCATTGTACTAAACATTGACCTCTAACCTCAAAGCATACTATAAAGGACACGGACACGGACCCCGTGCTCCCATCCGTGTATGGGTCCGTGTAGGCTCGGGTAAGGAGGACTCGAAGAGAAGGGTGGACACGGACCCCGTGTTAGGGTCCGTCTAGACTCTGTAAAGAGAAACCGAAAAGAACAAAGGCACGGACCCCGTGCCCTCGTCAGTGTAGGGGTCCGTGTGGCCTCGATTTTTCTGAACCTGCGAGGAAAACTTACACAATGTCTATTCTCTCAATCGAACAACTAATAGAACGAAATTAAACACCTTGAGACCATCCTAAGACACTATAGCATTGAACTAATCTCGTACGAACACCCAAACAACGACGTTCCCTTACGATACATACAATTCAAGAAGCGTAGCAATTGACCCCAAATGTTTCCTACGACTTTTAATGTACTCGAGTGCCTATCGACACTAAACGACATGCAAAATACAAACCCAAGCATCATACTAATCATACATAGATGCAGCAACGATCACCCGTCGATCCCCAACGAAACCTGCAACAAATAACTTCAAGAACACAATTTACGTAAAAGTCGCAGTTTGAGCAGTCCCACGAAAAACACCATAACTCACTCAATTTTTGTCCAAAAATTTCGAATCTTATATCAAATCGAAGGTATCAAAAAGTTCTACCTTTTTCTTATTGAAAGTTCTGCCAAAATCTGTACCGAGAAATCCCAGTAATTCAAAATATAGAGGAATTCGAAATTTAAGATCAAAAATTCTTTTCAAGGCACATCCAATAAAATTCCTGCTCAAACTACTACATCTTATACACATGATTTCGTAAATAACACATCAAAATAAATACTATGACAAGATCGACGCACGAAAAACAGATTATATGTGCCTTTTGATATTTAAAAATACCGTGACGACGATACCGAAGCGAGAAGGATGCGAGGTTGATCCGGGACCAACTTGGCTCGATTTTCTTTTGAGGAACCCAACTAAATTTGCTGGAAATCTAAGGGAAGGGGGGCGGCTGCTTGTAGGAGTAATAACTCTAGTTTTCTTTCAAATAAAATCTAAAGATGAGTGGTGTAGTGTACGTTGTGTGTTACACGTTTTCTAGTGTGTAGAATGTGTGTGTGTGTGAGTTAAGGGTAAAACGTGTATGTGTGTGTTTTAATTAGGAGGAAAGTTGTTAAATAAATAATTAACAACTTAATTAAAAGTTACTAAACCCCTAACTTTACAAAAGCCCTTAATAAATACTCAAGAAGCAAATCTTTAAATGTTAAAATTCTAAACTCCCTTAATTTAAAATAAATACACCCAATTTTATAAAATTCTCCTTGATTAAAATAACACCCGCAAAATAGTAATTTTAAAAGTTTTAAACTCTTAAAATTACCAACTAAATGATTTAGGCTCAAAAATGCTAAAGCTAAATAAGTCATTAAATCGCCCCATCCTTAACTAAAAAAAAATACCACATTTTATATTACTAAAATCGTCACCGGTCTTTTCCTCGATACCGTTTCGAATAATCGCCTGAAACATGACACTTGAAAAACATTTTAACATGCATCACATAAGCATAATTAATTTAAAACAATGCATTTAATTAAATCGTGCACCACTAAAACTCATTTTAAAAATAAATAAATGATTTAATAATTAAATAATGCATGGGTTATACGCGTACTGGATTTGGGCATTACAGGTACTCCGTGACTCTCATAGTCGGTTAAATCAGTTTCCCACAATTGCTGATACAAAAAAAAATCATTTTCTTTCAAATTGGATGAAAATCTCTCAAAAATTTGTAAATATTTCCCTCTGTTTCTGAAAATGTTCTAAAAAAATTTTATGCAGGTAGGTGTGAAAGATTGAGATTGCTAATGAAAAAAGGAATTACAGAAGATATTCGTCTTGTAATAGAAGCTAAGGTCCGATTAGGAGGAGAAGTTCCACAATCATTGCTCATTTGGTATTTCTTGGATTAGGAAAAAGCACTTATGTGAAAAAACGAAGGGCCAAAAGGTTAGGGGTTTGTCATAAGTGTGCAAGATGGACTTGTGACAAACAATGCAGATCTTTGGGATGTGTTCCAATAACAGAGAAGATAAAATTAGTTTCATTAAGAATGGGCTGAGTAAGGAGTCTTCAGATAACATCTTATTGACTCTTGAGTTGATTCTAGTGGACAAGTGCATATTAAACTTCTCCGTTTATGGAAACAATTTCAAGATGAGCGTCATAGTCTTGGGAATCCGACTAAAAAGACCCTGTTTGCCAATTTATAAAAAATTGGATGGGAAGCATATCCTCGACTCATAGAAGGCGTTGAAGCCGTTTCTGGACGTAAAACCAGAGGAAAATTGTGAGTCACAATCACACTACTGTTTATATGCATGTGTGTCATTATTATTTTTAGTATTTATTCTGCTTACAGCTATGAACCATAGTTTTTCATGATAACTATTAACCCTATAAAATCTCTCATCTTTCTCTCTATTTTCGCAGACCAAAAGAAAGTAAAAACATGGTTGGTC
>NW_027460037.1:0-12500 GCF_025594145.1 Primulina tabacum
GAGGACATGGAACGATTACCCATCCCTTGATGAGTACCCTGGCCAAAGGAATTTAAATTTGGTGCGGCGACGGCAGCGGAATTGAAGACAAACTCCGGCACAGGCGTGAGTACAGTATGTGAATTCTTAGATCTGAAATTCCCGTCCACCGGAGAAGAATCAGATGGGTGAGGTACCAAAAGATGCACCTTGGAGAGAGGATCACAGATCGGGGAACTGATCGAATACAAGGCCGGAAGGAGCCGGAATTTGAGCTGAATGGACGAATTCGCGATGAACAGTGACGGCGCCACTTCGCCGGCCGATTTGGAGGAGCAAATGAACTCCGATTGCATGAAATTTTTACACTAGAATCGTCTTGAGGAGACGCTTCCAACGAACCACAAATTAAAGGCAGACGATGATCGGAGACCGGTCCGATATCGATCGCCGGAATCTGCGCAAATTCCGGGCCTTTAGACGTCGATTTGGCCGAGCAACCGAGCTTCGATTGACCTGAAAATTTTACAGAAGACGCGTCTCGAGGAGGCGCACTTGGCGTACAGTTGGCCGGCCGGAGACCGGCGCCGACATGGGGCGATTTTAGTGATTTTTTTGGCGAATTTTGGTCTCTATTCACTTGAGAGAAAAATTTTTTTTCTTTGGGGGCGTTGGTTTAGGGTTTAGGGTTTAGGGTTTTTTTTTTTTTTTTTTTTTTTTTTTTTTTTAGCGGTGGGGTTAGGCGGACCCCTACCTGTATATAAAACACAAAAGAAATACAAGATAAGGCCTAAAGAGGCAGGTATACCAAGACCTCTCTAAAAGCGAGTCTGACACACATAAACATAAAGACATAAAACCTAGGGTGGCAAATACACGTGCCAAAATCTAATCCCTAGGAAAAGCGCATAATAAAATGAACATATAAGAGCAGCGCTAAATACATCAAAACAAATCGAAACAGTCTAAACTGTAAAGATCCGACTCAGATGGTGCAAAAGACCCCAATTGTACCATCTCTGATCCGTCTGTCGCTAAGTCCAACATGAAAATGGCGTCCTAGTCCGAGATCGGTCGCAATCCAGCTGAAGTAAGAGAAACTTCAAATCCCAGAAGAAGGTGAAAAACGTATGGAGCTCATAACGTCATAATCCAAGCGTGACTGGAACGTTGATATAAGAGTAGCCAAGAGATAACATGGAGAGCCACCAATGCACGTAGCAAAAGCAGAGAACATATAAATCCCGACATGAATGGAGCTCTGGGCCAGAGAAACCACTGAGAGAGATCATCCAAAGCCACCATAAAACCCGGCAAGAGAACACAAAATATAGAAAGCGGCGGCCAAGGAGAAGCCTGCAGAGAGCGACCGCCAAGAACAGGGTGGTCCAAATAAACACCAATGGAGAAGGTGCGAGAGTCCACCAGATCCAAAGAAACAAAGCACTCCAAAGAGACAGTACCTGCAAAGGAAAAACATATAATATATATAAATATATATATATATAGAAATAGATCCAAATAAAGAAGGGGCTGCAAATAGCTAAGAACATCTGTATCTAAGGTAGGGAAGCCCGGAGATATCCGAGCGGGTCAGTATGGATATGTGTCTGGGTAGTGAAGGACCTAACTCTAAGGTATAAACCTAATGGTATGAGCCCTCGCCGCCAACGCATCCGCACCGAATTTCCCTCCCGAAAAATTGTGAAAAATGAACCGCCCCCCCTCAAAAGAAACAGAATCCGAGTGACTGTATGATGAAGGCCCCAATGACACCGACGAGGAACGCAGGATCTGAAGAGAAATCTGAGAATCGGTCTCAACCCAAAGGGGAAAAAGACCGAGATCGGAACAGATAAGAAGGCCACCTCCAAACCGCCAAAAGCTCCGCCGGGGACATTGGTCCCGACTCCGATAAACTCGCTGAAGGAGAGCACCACCCTGCCAGAAGAATCACGCACAACACCACCGACAGACGACTCCCAGGATTGCCCCTCGAACTCCCATCAACATTCAGCTTAAAGCACCCAGGTGGGTGGACAGAGCCACCGGACAATCGCTAACCTATGGGTCCGCTGAAAGGCAACAAAAATTCCCAGCGATCTCGCCGCCTCAAAGGCACCAAGCCAGTGCTTGGGCTTAACAATGAAAGCAGCATGGGCAAGACGCAGATAAGACAAAATCTGAGACTTCACAGTCTCCCCAGAAATACGCAACTGACGGTGCTTCGCATCATTACGAGCCTCCAGAGAAAACCACAAAACAATGAAGGGCAGGAAAACTCCTGACGTGGGCCCCAGGTGCCCAATGAAGATTTCTCTTCCAAGCGCTAAGGAACAACCTGAGATCCCCTGGCAGGGGATCCGGACACGAATATGGCCCCAAAGAAATGCCAGACATAACGGGCTATCGGGCCATCAATGAAGACATGTGGAAATGTCTCCGACATATCACAACACTGGCATCGAGAAGCCAACTCAAAGCCACGACGTTGGAGCATATCATCCAACGGGAGCCACTGATGCCAAACTCCAAATAAAAAAAGACATCGTGGGCCTCAACCAACGGCCCCAACAAGGTCAAGATATCAGAAACAGGGTCTCTCAATCGGACAAGCTCCCAAGCAGACCTAATCGAAAAAGCACCGTCAGAACTGTGAATCCAAAGCGCCAAATCAGGCTCGCCAAAGGCAATCGGGGTCAAAGTAATCGCCTCAAGCAAAGGGGGCCACCACAGCGCAAAGAAGATCGAAATCCCAAGCCCCCTCAGACAAAAAGTGAAAAACCCGAAACAGCACGGCCCCCACGGACCTCACGGCTGGACAGAGCAGTATCCCCAAACCATATGTCATCCCAAAAGGACACGTCTCCAAGGCCAACGCGCCAGCGAATGCCGGGCTCGGCGCGAGGTCTGATCCGTAGGAGACGACGCCAGGTGGGGGATATTAAACCACGGCGAGAACAGAGGCAGGAGCATCCATCTGGCAATACTTCCGTAAAAGGAATCTCGCCCAGAGAGAGGAGCCCTGCACGAACCGAACCACAACTTAATAGAAAAGCTATCCACCAGATCTTTCAATCTGCGGAAAGCCAAGACCACCCTCCATCACTGGGAGACAGGCTCGAGACCACTTGGCCCAGTGCCATTTCTTCTCCAGTGTCCGCGACCCCAGAGAAAAGCGTTGAAAACCAGCTCAAGCTTCTCCATGACAGCAAGCGGTGGCTGTACCACCTGAAACAGATAAATCGGCATGGAGAGGAGCACACTGCGGATAAGGGTTATTGCGGCTACCCGGAGAGAGCGTCCGGATCTCCCAACCCTCTAAACTTCCTACGAACAGATTGTAGGAGGTGCTCAAAAAGGGAACATACTCGGTTACCCCTAAACAAGGGGACTCCGAGGTACTTGAGGGGCAAATGACCCTCCGCAAACCTGGTGATGCGCAAAATCCGAGAGCGAAGTCGCTCAGAACACCTCGGAGGCAAGATAACAGAACTGTTGACAGCGTTCACCAGCTGACCCGAACAATTCTCATAATGATGCAGGTAAACCCATAAGGCGCGCAAACTACGAGACCCACCATTGGCGAAAATAATGACCTCATCAGCATAAGCCAGATGGGAAATCAGGATTCACAACCAGAGCGGTACCTGAGCTCAGGATGCTGCAGGTAGAGGCGGTCAAGGCCGCGCGATATGGTACTCCGCCCCCAAATGAAAAGCATGGGGGACAAGGGATCGCCCGTCTGAGGCCTCTAGTGGAACCAAAGAACCCGCCGGGAGCGAGCCATTGATGTTCACGGAGAATGACCATGAGATATGCAGCCGAGACCATCTCCACAACCCGCTCCGAGAAACCAAAGTGTCTCAAAACCTCGAAGAGGAAAGGCCACTGGACCTTGTCATATAGGCCTTGGCCATATCCAACTTCAGGATAACATTACCGACCCACGAGTGGGGAGAGTGAGACTGTGAGTGAGCTCCTGGGCCTAGGAGAATAATTACGGAGAATCATCCGACCACGGACCGAAGCCACTCTGATTCGGTTGAAATAAGTCTCTCCGCCACAACCCTCAGCCGAGAGTAACACAGCTTAGAGCATGATCTTATTAGTGGACATTGCACAGACTAATCGGACGGATCAGTCCGACCAAGCATGAGCACCCGCGACTTTGGGGATCAGAGTGATTGTGGTGGCCGGTAAAACCCTGGGGGAGGGGAGAACCCCTGAAAAAATCCAGGACCGCATCAAAAACATCCTGAGAACAATCTCCCAACAATGCTGAAGAACGCCGAGGAGAAGCATCGGCCCAGCCACACTATCAGGATGTATGGAAGAACGGTCGCAACGAACCTCCTCCAAAGAAGGGGTCGCAACAATACCCTCATTCTCCACAGCAGAGGATAACGGAGGGGAAGCCCGAAAAATCAGGACTCGCAAGCGCAGAGGGGTCACCAGTAAGCAAATGCTGGAAAACGAGGCTCCCGACTGCTGAATCAACTCAGGAGACGTCAGGCCTACCCCATTACCCAGATGCGGAAAATCTTATTCGCCACCTTTTCTTCTTCACCATGTTTGTGAAAGAGTTGGTGTTCCTCTCACCATCCTCTAACCAGTGGCAAGCAGCTTTCTGTCTCCAAAAATCCGCCTCCATGGCCGTGACACGGGCAGATCCTCATTGCGATCAGACAGAGAAGTCCAATTCAACTCAGAAGATCAGCCTCACAGACAACCTCAGCGGACCGAACAGCCCTCTCAGCCTCAATGATTTTATCGAAAAGGGTTCCCAAAAACATCCTGATTCCACCACTTGAGGTGATGTTTGAGGCGCTTAATCTTAGCAAAAAGGCGAGGCATACCACTCAAACTACAGGCAGAAAACAATTAGCCGAACAGTCTGCAAAAAAACCATGATGCCGAAGCCACATACGCTGGAAGCGAACGAGCTCGGCCCACGGGCAAAAACCGGAGCGGTGACCAAAAGCGACAGTGGTCAGAGAAAGATACGGGAAGATGTTCAACACGAATGGAGCTGAAATGATCACCCCAATCAACGGAGACCATAACCCTGTCCAAATCGCTTCCAAATGGTCTTATTCGTCCAGGTGAACGAAGAGCCATCAAAACCGGCATCAACCAGACCAGAATCCAAATGAAGTATTGAACTCCTCCATGGGTAGAATGCCTACCACCACGGGTGCCCAAACACTCAGATGATCTCTGACTACATTAAAATCACCCCAACAGCAATGACCCCAGAGCAGGCTTGACCTGAAGAAGGGAAGACCAAAGATCTCTGCGCTCACGGTAGCCGCAGCTGCTATAAACAAATGAACCAAAACACCTCAGTCGGTTAAAAAAGAGGCGGACAACTTGATGTGCAGGAACGAGCAGATCAAAAACACACTCAGTCTGCACATCCGCGGATGAAAAAACCCAAATATTACCAGAAAGATTCGAAATGACTCTAGAAAAACCAAAACGGCGAGTCATGAATCTCTGGTCAAACATGATCATCGGCTCCAAAATGGCCAAAATCTTAATCTGATGCGCCTTCACATAAGCATGAAGCCGCTGTTGGGACTCCGAACTCCGAAGTCCCCGAACATTCCAAATGAGGGAATTCATGGAGATCGATGAGCAGAAGCACCCGGCCGCCGCTTAAAACGAACTCCCACGCTTCCTTTTCCCTTTTTTATTCACGTTCGACATATCAGTATCTGAGCACCAGAATCAGAATGTCGATCAAACCCCGTGTCGAGGTCATCAGCAGACATACGCTCGACAATCCGCTCCACAAACAGGAGACCCCTGTTGAGCACAAGTTCCTCAAGATGAGAGGAAACATCTGGAGAAGAAGGAATGGAAGGAATCGAATGGACAGCTTGTGATTCTCATGCACTGAACAGAAGTGCCAAAACCCCCTCCCTCAAACTGATGAACCAAAGACTGAACAGACACACAAGCCGTACCCGAAGGTAAGGCGTCAACAATGGGCAGACCCAAACTAATCGGCGTCACATCAACAACAGGAGCCTGATCCAAAGGAGCATCTCCAAGTAACCATCACCCACACCCTCCAAGTGGGATCAAGATCAGGATTAAGACCAACCAACTCAGTAGCGTCGCAACGCTGAGCCTCATCATGCCAGGGTGACCAAACCTCAAAGGCATTTGAGGAAGTAACTTGATGCGGAACATCAGGAACTGTAGGGGGGGCTCCAGCAGGATGCCCCTGTGCACAGGCCGCCTTCCTCCGTCTACGTCTAGGGCCATCGCCATTTAAATGAAGCTGAGGCTGTGGTCCAGGATTAAAGACAGGAACAGCACCCTCCTGGGGTTTGGGTTTAGGGTTTGGGGTTTGGGGTTTGGGGTTTGGGGTTTGGGGTTTTCGGGTTTATGGTTTCGGGTTTCGGGTTTCGGGTATTAGGGTTTAGGGTTTAGGGTTTTCGGGTTTAGGGTTAGGGTTTAGGGTTTTAGGGTTTTTTTTTTTTTTTTTTTTTTTTTTTTTTTTTTTTTTTTTTTTGTAATAAACACCGCCGGAAGCGGGGGGGTTAGGCAGACCCCTACCTGTATATATCATCAAACACAAAATACAAGATAAAACCCAAAGAGAGGAGGATAAAATCAACACCTCTCAAAAGGCTAGTCATACAAATAGAAAAACAGAAACCTAGGGTGGCAAATACACAAGCCAAAAACTAATCCCTAAGTAAAATGCATAATACAAATAAACACAAATGATCAGCGCTAAATATATGAAAACAAAGCGAAACATATCTAAACAGTAGTGATCCAGCTCAGAAGTAGGTGCAAAAGACCATCGATGGTACCCATCTCTGAGCCGTCTGTCGATGTAATGACAATCTGAAAAGTACATCCTAATCCAAGAACGGGCAGCTATACACGATCTGGCCGTCAAAATAATATGCAGCTGGAAAGATACTGTGCAAAAATGGTCGAAACACAAAAGGAGGACCGTAATCCAGCTCAAGTCAGAAAATCTCAAAGACCCAAGGAGAGGGGGACAACTGACGGAGCTCATAAAATCAGAAATCCAAGCATGACTGTAACTCTGAAATAAGAGGCAACCAATAGTGAACGTCCAGAGCCACCAATGCACGGAGCAGAAGTAGAAAACCATATAACTCCCGAGATGAATGAGGCTCCGGGCTAAAGAGACCACCGAAATATATCATCCAGAGCCACCATAACAATCGACAAGAGAGCATAAAAGTAAGAAAGCGGCGGTCAAGTAGAAGTCTGCAGTGAGCGCCAGCCGAATAACAGGAATGGTCCAAAGAAAAGCACCGACGGAGAAAGTGCTGGGACCCACCCAAATCCAAAGGAACAAAATATGAAGAGTGCAAGTGTCTGGGCCAACTTGCACCGCTCAAATGTGATATAAAAAACAACCTCCAAGCACAAAAGACCTGCAAGAAAAAATATACATATATAGATAAAGAAAGAGAGCCAAAAGGAAGAAGGGGCTACAAATGGCTAAGAATATCTGGATCTGAGGTATGGAAGCCCTGAATGATCAGAACGGGCAAGGATGGAGATGTGTCTGGGTAAGGAAGGACCTAACTCTAAGGTAAACTGCCTAAGGTCATGAGCCCTAGCCGCCAAAGCATCCGCCACCGAATTACCCTCCCTGTATATGTGCGAGATATGAACCATACGCCCCCTCAAGAGAACCAAAATCCTAGACATAATGTGATCCAACCCCCAACAACACTGACGAGATCGGAGGATCTGAATAGAAATCTGGGAATCAACCTCAATCCAAAGAGGGAAAAGAGAAAGATCAGAACAAAGGATAAGACCCCTCCAGACCGCCCAGAGTTCCGCCCGGATAGTAGACCCAGCTCCAATGAACTCACTGAACGAAAGCAAGACCCGCCCAGAATGATCACGAACGACGCCACCAACCGAAGAATCCCCAGGATTCCCTCTCGAACTCCCATCCACATTAAGCTTAAAACAACCGAACGGCGGCCGAAGCCAACGAACAATCGCCGTCCGATGATATCTGTGAAAGCAAACCGAAATCCCTAGCGAACGCGCCACCTGGAAATAACCCACCCAATGCTTGGGTTTGACAGTACGCGCAGAATGGGCGAGGCGCAGGTAAGACAAGATCTGGAACTTCACCGTCTCTCCAGAAATGGAGAGCAAGCGGTGCTTCGCATCATTCCGAGCCGTCCAGAGAAACCACAAAATAATGAAAGGGAGAAACTCCCTCACATGGCCCCCTGGAGCCCAGACCAGATCCCTCTTCCACGCACTAAGGAATAGCCTGAAATCCTCAGTGTCAGGGATACGAACCCCAAAGACAGCACCAAAAAAATGCCAAACAGGGCGAGCCACCGGGCTGCGAATAAACACATGCGTGAATGTCTCAGACATATCACAACACTGACAACGAGACGCTAACGCAAAGCCACGGCGCTGAAGCACCTCATCAACTGGGAGCCACTGATGCCAAAATCTCCAAAGAAAGAATGACATCGTAGGCCTCAACCAGCTACCCCAACAGGGGCGATTAATGCCAGAGATCGGGGCGCGCAAACGGATCAACTCCCAAGCGGACTTAACAGAAAAAGCACCATCGGAGCTATGAATCCAACGAGCCGAATCCAACTCTCCCAAGAGAATCGGGACCAACACAATCTGCTCCGCAAAAGAAGGAGCAACTACTGAACAAAGGAGGTCAAAATCCCAGGTTCCCTCCGAAAGAAAATGGGAAACCCGGGCACCACGATCTCCACAGACCTCAGTCTGACTGGACAGGGGAACATCCCTGAACCAACAATCATCCCAAAATGAAAGATCTCCATGGCCGACACGCCAGCGAATACCACTCTCCGCACGAGGCCTGATCTGGAGCAAACGCCGCCAAGTGGGAGAGATAAAACCACGAGAAAGACACAAGCTGGGTGCGCCAAGAGGCAATATTTCCTCATCAAAAATTTGGCCCAGAGGGAAGATCCCTGCCTGAACCGAAACCACAGTTTTATGGAGAAGCTATCCACGAGATCTTTCAATCTGCGGAAGCCAAGACCCCCCTCTTCCACGGGGAGGCAAGCCCGAGACCAACGAGCCCAATGCCATTTCTTCTCCAAGGGCCTAGACCCCCAAAGAAAGGCATTAAAGGCTCTCTCAAGTTTCTCCATGACAGCCAACGGAGGCTGAACAACCTGAAACAAATATATGGGCATCGAGAGGAGCACGCTACGAATGAGGGTCATGCGGCTCCCCGGAGAAAGAGTACGAATCTCCCAACCCTCCAGCCGCCTCCTAACAGACTGTAAGAGGGGCTCAAAATGAGAACACGTCCTATTTCCACGAAATAAGGGAACTCCTAGGTACTTGATCGGCAGATGCCCCTCCGCAAAGCCAGTGATACGCAAAAGTCTAGAGCGAAGGCGCTCAGAGCATCGCGGAGGAAGAATCAGGGAACTCTTGACAGCATTCACCAGCTGTCCCGAACAGTTCTCATAGTGATGCAGAAAATCTAAAAGACGCTGCATCCCACGAGACCCACCATTGGCAAAAATAATGATATCATCAGCATAGGCCAGATGGGAAATCAAAAGATCACAACTAGAACGGTACCTGAAAGCAGGATGACGCAAGTAGAGTCTGTCAAGGCCACGCGAAAGATACTCCGCCCCTAAGATGAAGAGAAGGGGGGACAATGGGTCTCCCTGCCTGAGGCCCCTGGTAGACCGAAGAACCCCGAAAGAGAACCATTGATATTAACGGAGAAATGACAATGAGAAATACAGGCCGAGACCAACGCCACAACCTGCTCAGAGAAACCAAAATGGCGCAAAACAGCAAAAAGGAAAGGCCATTGGACCCGATCATAGGCCTTAGCCATATCCAACTTCAAAATAACATTACCACCACGAGTGGGAAGAGTGAGACTATGAGTGAGCTCCTGAGCAAGGAGGATGTTATCAGAAATCATCCGTCCCGGAACAAAACCACTCTGATTCAAAGAAATGAGTCTCTCCGCCACAGCCCGCAAACGAGAGTACAACAACTTAGAAATGATTTTGTTCGTGACATTACACAGGCTGATCGGACGGAAATCCGACCAAGCCCGAGCACCCTCGACTTTTGGGATCAAAGTAATCGTGGTGGCAGTAAAGCTCTGGGGCAGGGGAGAGCCTCGGAAAAAATCCAAAACCGCATCCAACACATCCTGATGAACGATCTCCCAGCAATGCTGGAAAAACGCCGAAGAGAAGCCATCAGGGCCTGCCACACTGTCAGGAGAAATGGAGAAAACAGTCGCACGCACCTCCTCAAGGGAGGGGGTAGCAGTAATACCATAATTCTCCTCATCAGAAATCACCGAAGGAAACCCCGAAAAATCAGGACAATCAAGCACAAAGGGATCCCCAGTGAGTAAGTTCTGAAAAAATGAGGCACCCGACTGCTGAATCATCTCAGGAGACGTCAGGCAAACCCCATCATCCCATATGCGGAAAATCTTATTAGCCACACGCTTCTTCTTAACCATGTTATGAAAGAGTTTGGTGTTCCGCTCACCATCCTCTAGCCAGTTGCATGCAGCTTTTTGTTTCCAAAAATCCGCCTCCATGGCGGTGACACGGGCCAGATCCGCATTACGATCGGACAGGGCAGTCCAATTCGAATCAGAAGGATCGGCCTCACAAGCAAGCTCAGCGGAACGAACTGCGCTCTCAGCCTCGGTGATTTTATCAAAGATGTTACCAAAAACATCCCGATTCCACCACTTGAGGTGATTCTTAAGACGCTTCAACTTGACAAAAAGACGCGACATACCAATTAGACTGCAAGGCAAATTCCAATTGAGCCTGACAGTCTGCAAAAAACCATGATGCCGAAGCCACATACGCTGGAAGCGAAACGAGCTCGGCCCACGGGCAAAAACCGGAGCGGTAACCAAAAGCGGACAGTGGTCAGAAACAGTACGGGGGAGATGTTCAACTCGAATGGAGCTGAAATGATCACCCCAATCAACAGAAACCATAACCCTGTCCAACCGCTTCCAAACGGTCTTATTCGTCCAAGTGAACGAAGACCCCTCAAAACCAGCATCAATCAAACCAGAATCCATAATGAAAGTGTTGAACTCCTCCATGGGTAGCAACCTACCACCACGGGTGCCCAAACACTCAGACGCATCACGAACAACATTGAAATCCCCACCAACCAGCCAAGGACCCAGAACAGGCTTGACGTGAAGCAGGGAAGACCAGAGGTCCCGACGCTCAATATAATCACATCTGGCATAAACAAAAGAACAAAAAACAGATGTGGGTAAAAAAGGGGCAGAAACCTTAATGTTAAGGAACTGAGCATGATCAAGGACACACTCAGCCTGCACATCAGCAGCAAAAAACACCCAAATGTGACCAGAGAGATTCGAAATGACTCGAGAAAAACCAAGACGACGAGTCATGAATCTCTGATCTAAATCAATCATCGGCTCCAAAACAGTCAAAATCTTAATCTGTTTCTCCTTAACAAAAGCATGAAGCCTCTGTTGGGACTCCGAACCCCGGAGTCCCCGGATATTCCAGATTAGGAAATTCATGATGAACGGGCAGCAGAAATGCCCGATCGCTTCCTGAGCGACCCAGGGGGATCATCCCTCCCCCTCTTTTTCTTAACATCTGGCATATCTGAGTCCAGGACGCCGTCCTCAGACGCACGGCCATCACCCGGTTCAGAAAGTCTATCAAAAACCTGGTCAAGATCCTCAACAAACCTCTCACGGACAACCCTCTCAGAAATAGGAGAACCCTGTCTATCAACCAGCTGAGTAAACAAAGAAGACGCATCAGCAGGGGACGAAGGGCCAGAAGGGATCGAGTGACAACTATGATTCTCCAAACAAATCACGGGTTCAGAAAACACCGTGTCAATACCAGCATGCGGAGACCCCAAAACTTCCACACAATCAACAAAAGGAATAACATCCTCCTCCTCCAAATCTTTAGCCCCAGACTGGGCTGACACACCACCTAATGCCAACGGGGAAACAACAACGGTGGGTGAACTCAAACCAACAGTATCCATACCCTCGGATGGAGCATGCTCCAAAGGAGGACCCCCGGTGAAATCAACACCCACATCCCCAAAGCGGGGCCCAGACTCAGAAGTGGAACCAACTAACGCACTAGAATCAAAGAGCTGCGCCTCCTTCTGCAAAGGAGAAAGGACATCAAAAGCATTCGAAGTACTCTTCGACTGTGAAGGAGCCTGCCCTGAAGGAGGAACAGCAGCAGGTGGAACTCGACGCGCAGGCCGTCTCCTTCTACGACGCTTAGGGCCAACAAAAGTCTCAGCATTAGGGTCCTGATGACCCTGGACCTCATCAGAAATGACACCCTCCTGGGATGACGGACCCGAAGCAGCAGTCTGAGATGGAGGGACTGGACCAAATGACTTAGCCCGGATCGGCCGGGGATTCTTGCCATGAGAGTAACAAACACTCGTCGCATGTCCCAGCATTTTGC
>NW_027460037.1:17500-34708 GCF_025594145.1 Primulina tabacum
ATCCAGACGAGGAAGCAACACATCAATCTCAACACAAATACGGGCAAAAGATCCCCGAGAACCATCAGCGGTGATCTCATCCACCATAACAGGGTTTCCTAAGAGCTTACCAATCTGATAAAGACACTTCTTGTCATATAAATGCAACGGTAGATCAGGAATACGAACCCAAACCGGAGCAATCGAAGACTCAGCCTCAAATTTAAACTCCGGTGTCCATTTGAAAAAGCGTATCGACACTGACCCAATAGAAACTAATTCCTGAGGCCAGAACTTCAAATAATCTTCCTCGCTAGAGAAAATAAGAACCAGAAATCCTCGGGGAAGAAATTTCAATGTAAATGAGGCCAAAAAGCCAAAACGAGAAAAAGCAGCCAAGATATCACTATTGGGTGTAACACCCCGGTTCCCTGTAACACGGCCAATCAACGCAAATTTAAAAGGCACTGACAGAGAAGAAATAACCTGATCCGGGAATAGAATACCCGGTATACCATCAACAAAGTCCGGTTCAGGAATCTCGCCCACCAAACCACCAAACCCGGCAAAACTCTGTCTGGCTGGAGAAGGAGCAGTAACATCCCTAAAAGAAGCCAAGGGAGTTGCTGAGGAAGCGGAAACAGAGGCCGGAATTGCATTTGCAAAAGAAACCGAAGAGTTGACCATCGGTTGACCGGCAAAAACCGGCGACGGCGAGACAACCACCGGAGCACCACCAACCACCGGCGACGACGAGGGGGTCACGGAACCGGTGACCAAAGGTGAAGAACCGGGCTGAAACGGAGGCAATTGACCGGAAACATTCGCCGGAGACGAACCAAACACATGATTTTGGGCGTTTCCGATCGGCGATGAATTTTCCGAAATTGAAGGCATAGAAATCTTACCCATGGCTAGATGAGTTTGTAGTAGAGAGGAATTGCAAAAATCAGCAACCGATCCGGAGTAATTGAGTTTTGAAGCCAACGCAAATATAACTTGGGGGCTGAAATTCGTAGATCTGAAATTCCCGCCGCCACCGGACTCCGACGAAGCAATTGAAGATACCAATGGAAGCGCCTGGTCCTGGGCATTCCGGATCGGGGTCTTGATCGGAGAACCAAGACCGGAGCTGGCCGTAATCGGAGCCGAAACATTCGGCGTCGCGGTGAACAGTACTGACGGAACATCGCCGGACGATTTCGGGATGCAAATGAACTCCGTTTGGGCTGATTTTTGGACCAGAGGATCGACTGGAGGAGACGATTCGAATGGTGTAACAATCGTCGCCGGACGATGATCGAAGACAGGTGTGATTCCGGGCGACGGAATCTGCGCAATTTCCGGAGCTTTGACCGTCGATTTGGCCGGCGAAACGACCTCCGTTGGACCTGAAATTCGGACAGCAGCCTCGTCTCGCCGAGGCGCACCTGATCGTACCGGTGGCCGGCCGGAAACCGGCGCCGACATGGGGGCGATTTTTAAGGCGAAAATGGGCTTTTTTGACACTATTCACAAATGAGAGAAAAAATTTTGGGGCAAAATGGGGTCAGGTTTAGGGTTTAGGGTTTAGGGTTTAGGGTTTGGGGTTTGGGGTTTGGGGTTTGGGGTTTGGGGTTTGGGGTTTGGGGTTTTGGGGTTTTGGGGTTTGGGTTTGGGTTGGGTTTAGGGTTTAGGGTTTAGGGTTTAGGGTTTAGGGTTTAGGGTTTTTTTTTTTTTTTTTTTTTTTTTTTTTTTAATAAAACACCGCCGAAAGCGGGGGGGTTAGGCAGACCCCTACCTGTATATATAAACACAAAAGAAATACAAGATAAGGCCTAAAGAGAGGGCAGGTATACCAACACCTCTCTAAAAGCGAGTTTGACAACACATAAAACATAAAGACATAAAACCTAGGGTGGCAAATACACGTGCCAAAATCTAATCCCTAGGAAAAGCGCATAATAAAATGAACATATAAGAGCAGCGCTAAATACATCAATACAAATCGAAACATGTCTAAACTGTAAAGATCCGACTCAGATGTAGGTGCAAAAGACAACCAATTGTACCCATCTCTGAGCCGTCTGTCGCTGTAAGTCCAACATGAAAATGGCGTCCTAGTCCGAGATCGGTCGCAATCCAGCTGAAGTAAGAGAAACTTCAAATCCCCAGAAGAAGGTGAAAACGTATGGAGCTCATAACGTCATAAATCCAAGCGTGACTGGAACGTTGATATAAGAGGTAGCCAAGAGATAACATGGAGAGCCACCAATGCACGTAGCAAAAGCAGAGAACATATAAATCCCGACATGAATGGAGCTCTGGGCCAGAGAAACCACTGAGAGAGATCATCCAAAGCCACCATAAAACCCGGCAAGAGAACACAAAATATAGAAAGCGGCGGCCAAGGAGAAGCCTGCAGAGAGCGACCGCCAGAGAACAGGGTGGTCCGAATAAAAGCACCAATGGAGAAGGTGCGAGAGTCCACCCAGATCCAAAGAAACAAAGCACTCCAAAGAGACAGTACCTGCAAAGGAAAAAATACATATAGATATATATAAATATATATATATATATAGAAATAGATCCAAATAAAGGAAGGGGCTGCAAATAGCTAAGAACATCTGTATCTAAGGTAGGGAAGCCCGGAGATATCCGAGCGGGTCAGTATGGATATGTGTCTGGGTAGTGAAGGACCTAACTCTAAGGTATAAACCCTAATGGTATGAGCCCTCGCCGCCAACGCATCCGCCACCGAATTTCCCTCCCGAAAAATATGTGAAAAATGAACCGCCCGCCCCCTCAAAAGAAACAGAATCCGAGTGACTGTATGATGAAGGTCCCAATGACACCGACGAGAACGCAGGATCTGAAGAGAAATCTGAGAATCGGTCTCAACCCAAAGGGGAAAAAGACCGAGATCGGAACAGATAAGAAGGCCCCTCCAAACCGCCCAAAGCTCCGCCCGGACATTGGTCCCGACTCCGATAAACTCGCTGAAGGAGAGCACCACCCTGCCAGAAGAATCACGCACAACACCACCGACAGACGACTCCCCAGGATTGCCCCTCGAACTCCCATCAACATTCAGCTTAAAGCACCCAGGTGGTGGACAGAGCCACCGGACAATCGCTAACCTATGGGTCCGCTGAAAGGCAACAAAAATTCCCAGCGATCTCGCCGCCTCAAAGGCACCAAGCCAGTGCTTGGGCTTAACAATGAAAGCAGCATGGGCAAGACGCAGATAAGACAAAATCTGAGACTTCACAGTCTCCCCAGAAATACGCAACTGACGGTGCTTCGCATCATTACGAGCCATCCAGAGAAACCACAAAACAATGAAGGGCAGAAACTCCTTGACGTGGCCCCCAGGTGCCCAATGAAGATTTCTCTTCCAAGCGCTAAGGAACAACCTGAGATCCCCTGTGCAGGGGATCCGGACACGAAATATGGCCCCAAAGAAATGCCAGACATAACGGGCTATCGGGCCATCAATGAAGACATGTGTAATTGTCTCCGACATATCACAACACTGGCATCGAGAAGCCAACTCAAAGCCACGACGTTGGAGCATATCATCCAACGGGAGCCACTGATGCCAAAATCTCCAAAGAAAAAAAGACATCGTGGGCCTCAACCAACGGCCCCAACAAGGAGTCAAGATATCAGAAACAGTGTCTCTCAATCGGACAAGCTCCCAAGCAGACCTAATCGAAAAAGCACCGTCAGAACTGTGAATCCAAAGCGCCAAATCAGGCTCGCCAAAGGCAATCGGGGTCAAAGTAATCGCCTCAGCAACAGAAGGGGCCACCACAGCGCAAAGAAGATCGAAATCCCAAGCCCCCTCAGACAAAAAGTGAAAAACCCGAACAGCACGGCCCCCACGGACCTCACACTGGCTGGACAGAGCAGTATCCCCAAACCATATGTCATCCCAAAAGGACACGTCTCCAAGGCCAACGCGCCAGCGAATGCCGGGCTCGGCGCGAGGTCTGATCCGTAGGAGACGACGCCAGGTGGGGGATATTAAACCACGAGGGAGAACAGAGGCAGGAGCATCCATCTGGCAATACTTCCGTAAAAGGAATCTCGCCCAGAGAGAGGAGCCCTGCCGAAACCGGAACCACAACTTAATAGAAAAGCTATCCACCAGATCTTTCAATCTGCGGAAGCCAAGACCACCCTCCATCACTGGGAGACAGGCTCGAGACCACTTGGCCCAGTGCCATTTCTTCTCCAGTGTCCGCGACCCCCAGAGAAAAGCGTTGAAAACCAGCTCAAGCTTCTCCATGACAGCAAGCGGTGGCTGTACCACCTGAAACAGATAAATCGGCATGGAGAGGAGCACACTGCGGATAAGGGTTATGCGGCTACCCGGAGAGAGCGTCCGGATCTCCCAACCCTCTAACTTCCTACGAACAGATTGTAGGAGGTGCTCAAAAAGGGAACATACTCGGTTACCCCTAAACAAGGGGACTCCGAGGTACTTGAGGGGCAAATGACCCTCCGCAAACCTGGTGATGCGCAAAATCCGAGAGCGAAGTCGCTCAGAACACCTCGGAGGCAAGATAACAGAACTTTTGACAGCGTTCACCAGCTGACCCGAACAATTCTCATAATGATGCAGTAAACCCATAAGGCGCCGCAAACTACGAGACCCACCATTGGCGAAAATAATGACATCATCAGCATAAGCCAGATGGGAAATCAGGATATCACAACCAGAGCGGTACCTGAGCTCAGGATGCTGCAGGTAGAGGCGGTCAAGGCCGCGCGATAGGTACTCCGCCCCCAAAATGAAAAGCATGGGGGACAAGGGATCGCCCTGTCTGAGGCCTCTAGTGGAACCAAAGAACCCCGAGAGAGAGCCATTGATGTTCACGGAGAAATGACAATGAGATATGCAAGCCGAGACCATCTCCACAACCCGCTCCGAGAAACCAAAGTGTCTCAAAACCTCGAAGAGGAAAGGCCACTGGACCCTGTCATAGGCCTTGGCCATATCCAACTTCAGGATAACATTACCGCCACGAGTGGGGAGAGTGAGACTGTGAGTGAGCTCCTGGGCTAGGAGAATATTATCGGAGATCATCCGACCCGGAACGAAGCCACTCTGATTCGGTGAAATAAGTCTCTCCGCCACAACCCTCAGCCGAGAGTACAACAGCTTAGAGATGATCTTATTAGTGACATTGCACAGACTAATCGGACGGAAGTCCGACCAAGCATGAGCACCCGCGACTTTGGGGATCAGAGTGATTGTGGTGGCGGTAAAACCCTGGGGGAGGGGAGAACCCCTGAAAAAATCCAGGACAGCATCAAAAACATCCTGATGAACAATCTCCCAACAATGCTGAAAGAACGCCGAGGAGAAGCCATCAGGCCCAGCCACACTATCAGGATGTATGGAGAAGACGGTCGCACGAACCTCCTCCAAAGAAGGGGTCGCAACAATACCCTCATTCTCCACAGCAGAGATAACGGAGGGGAAGCCCGAAAAATCAGGACTCGCAAGCGCAGAGGGGTCACCAGTAAGCAAATGCTGGAAAAACGAGGCTCCCGACTGCTGAATCAACTCAGGAGACGTCAGGCATACCCCATTATCCCAGATGCGGAAAATCTTATTCGCCACCCTTTTCTTCTTCACCATGTTGTGAAAGAGTTTGGTGTTCCTCTCACCATCCTCTAACCAGTGGCAAGCAGCTTTCTGTCTCCAAAAATCCGCCTCCATGGCGGTGACACGGGCCAGATCCTCATTGCGATCAGACAGAGAAGTCCAATTCAACTCAGAAGGATCAGCCTCACAGACAACCTCAGCGGACCGAACAGCCCTCTCAGCCTCAATGATTTTATCGAAAAGGTTCCCAAAAACATCCTGATTCCACCACTTGAGGTGATGTTTGAGGCGCTTAATCTTAGCAAAAAGGCGAGGCATACCACTCAAACTACAAGGCAGAAACCAATTAAGCCGAACAGTCTGCAAAAAACCATGATGCCGAAGCCACATACGCTGGAAGCGAAACGAGCTCGGCCCACGGGCAAAAACCGGAGCGGTGACCAAAAGCGGACAGTGGTCAGAGAAGGTACGGGGAAGATGTTCAACACGAATGGAGCTGAAATGATCACCCCAATCAACGGAGACCATAACCCTGTCCAACCGCTTCCAAATGGTCTTATTCGTCCAGGTGAACGAAGAGCCCTCAAAACCGGCATCAACCAGACCAGAATCCAAAATGAAAGTATTGAACTCCTCCATGGGTAGAAGCCTACCACCACGGGTGCCCAAACACTCAGATGCATCTCTGACTACATTAAAATCACCCCCAACAAGCCAAGGACCCAGAGCAGGCTTGACCTGAAGAAGGGAAGACCAAAGATCTCTGCGCTCAACGTAGCCGCAGCTGGCATAAACAAATGAACAAAACACCTCAGTCGGTAAAAAAGAGGCGGACACCTTGATGTGCAGGAACTGAGCATGATCAAAAACACACTCAGTCTGCACATCCGCGGATGCAAAAACCCAAATATTACCAGAAAGATTCGAAATGACTCTAGAAAAACCAAAACGGCGAGTCATGAATCTCTGGTCCAACATGATCATCGGCTCCAAAATGGCCAAAATCTTAATCTGATGCGCCTTCACATAAGCATGAAGCCGCTGTTGGGACTCCGAACTCCGAAGTCCCCGAACATTCCAAATGAGGGAATTCATGGAGATCGATGAGCAGAAGCACCCGGCCGCCGCTTAAACGAATCTCCCAACGCTTCCTTTTTCCTTTTATTCACGTTCGACATATCAGTATCCTGAGCACCAGAATCAGAATGTCGATCAAACCCCGTGTCGAGGTCATCAGCAGACATACGCTCGACAATCCGCTCACAAACAGGAGACCCCTGTTGAGCAACAAGTTCCTCAAGATGAGAGGAAACATCTGGAGAAGAAGGAATGGAAGGAATCGAATGGCAGCTGTGATTCTCCATGCACTGAACAGAAGTGCCAAAACCCCCCTCCTCAAACTGATGAACCAAAGACTGAACAGACACACAAGCCGTACCCGAAGGTAAGGCGTCAACAATGGGCAGACCCAAACTAATCGGGTCAACATCAACAACAGGAGCCTGATCCAAAGGAGCATCTCCAAGTAAACCATCACCCACAACCTCCAAGTGGGATCCAAGATCAGGATTAAGACCAACCAACTCAGTAGCGTCGCAACGCTGAGCCTCATCATGCCAGGGTGACAAAACCTCAAAGGCATTTGAGGAAGTAACTTGATGCGGAACATCAGGAACTGTAGGGGGGGCTCCAGCAGGATGACCCCTGTGCACAGGCCGCCTCCTCCGTCTACGTCTAGGGCCATCGCCATTTAAATGAAGCTGAGGCTGTGGTCCAGGATTAAAGACAGGAACAGCACCCTCCTGGGGTGTTTGTGCTTTGGGAGGAACTGGATCTTGGGATTTTTGAAAAACGGGTTTAGGCCTCGACGGCCTAGGATTCTTCCCGTGAGAATAACACACGGTAACTGAATGTCCCAGCATCTTGCAGTCAATGCAATATGCGGGGATCTTCTCATAAATGACATCAATAACCTGTGTGTGATCACCCCAACCAACCCAAACCTGCTGAATGGGAGGCTGTAAAACGTCAATTTCCACACATACTCGGGCGAAAGCGCCTCGAGAGACATCAGCGGTGTGGTCGTCCATCTTAACAGGCTTACCCACAAGACTCGCAAGAGCAAAAAGAGTACGCTTGTTGAACAAATGCAAGGGTAAGCCCGGAAAACGGATCCAGACTGGCGCAATGGGGGATTCCTCATGCAGATTAAATTCGGGGGTCCACTTAGAAAAACGGATCCCAAGTGGTCCCACAAAAATGTTCCCCCTCGACCAAACGCGCGCGTAATCTTCTTCACATGAGAGAGAAATGACCAAAAAACCTCTGGGTAAGAATTTCAAGTCAAACGATCGCACTAGTCCCATTGTTTCGAAAGCCACAGAAATCGAAGAATTAGGGACTAAGGACCTGTTCCCCGAAATTTTACCGACTAGAGCATATTTAAAAGGTTCGATCAGTGAAGAAATTACCTCAACCGGGAATCGGATACCCGGCTTGCCATCCAGAATAGACGGCTCAGGCAGCTCCTCCATCGAATTACGCACATCCTCGAAACTTTTCTGCACGGTACGAGGAGATGGAGGTGCAAGAGCGTCACGAAAAGAGACAGTAGCCCGAACCTCAGCACGAAGGACGGGTTTGACCGCAGATGCAGAACCATTGACTGCCGAGTCAACTCGGTCAACACGACGGTTTGACTCGCCCGAGTTGACCCGCGGGTTACCGGCCGGAGTTGCAGCGATCGCCGGCGACGTCATGGGGAGTACAGAACCGGTATCCAAAGCACGAGAACCGGACGTCGGAGGGGCCGATTGGACACTAGAATTGGATGAAATCGATTGAAAATCGCCAATTTGGGCGTTTTTGATCGGAGATGAATTACCTGACATTGAAGATAAAATTGGATTACCCATCGAAAGTGGAGTACACGGTTGAAAGGAATTCACCAACGGAGCGGCGAGGACGCCGGAATTGAAGAAAAACCCCGTCGGCGTTAGGGTTTCAGTGGTGCGAGGTGTAGATCTGAAATTCCCGTCGGAATTGAACACCGATGATGACGGGCCTTGTAGAGTTGGAATCGACTGCTCATGGGGATTCCAGATCGGGGTCCCAATTGAACAGAGGTGACCGGAATCGGCCGGCATGGACAGAAACGTGGCTGGAGGCGTGATGAACAGTGCAGGCGGAAGTTCGGAGCTTAAATCGGCGGGGCAAATGGACACCGATTTACCTAATTTTTGGACACAAGGGTCGCTTGGAAGAGGCGAATCTAATGGTACATAAACGGCGCCAATCGGAACGGTAGATGAAGTCGACGCGTTTATGGCCGGAATTTGCGGGATTTGTGTCGGCGATTTGGTGGGGCAAACGTGCTCTGATGACGATGATTTTTGGATATTATGTTCGTTGGGGTGTGGCGCGTCGGGTGGTGTGGTGAACCGGCCGGGAACCGGCGACGGCGGCATGGCGGCGGTGAGAGCAAGTTTGGGCGATTTTTAGGGGTTTTTTTGGGTTTTTGGGGTTGAGAGCATGGTTTAGGGTTTAGGGTTTAGGGTTTAGGGTTTAGGGTTTAGGGTTTAGGGTTTTTTTTTTTTTTTTTTTTTTTTTTTTTTTTTTTTTTTTTTTTTTAAGAAAATTTTATTTATATACAACAAAAGCGCAGTACAAAGAAAGCCTGATGGGAGGGGGACTAGGCCAAGACCTCCGCAGAAAAAGGCTACAGAAGCATAACATCATAAAAAAAATAACGACATACTACAACAGGGCAACCCATAATAAAGCAAAACACAGAAAATAAAAACATCGGGCGCCCCGGAATACATCAGACAAACTAATAACACTGATGGGCAAGGAGAACTCTGCAGTGAACGCCCATCAGAAAATCATGTCAACCTGAATCAGGCGGTCGCCCATAGGGTAACCCCGCCTGACTCTTCTGAGATCTGTAAAACCGGCGCTTCTGAGAGCGCGTACGACCTGGTAGTGGCAAGGACTGACAAGCAGAAGTAGGAGGAAGAGTCAAATCAGCCTCTCGAGAACCACTCCCATGGTCGATCTGAAACGGAGTAATGGGACCACAAGCTGTAGGAACAACGAACTGTGCCGGAGAAGTGGAAACAAACATCGGGTCTGTCACAACTGGAACAACTTCAACCGGAGAAGAGCTTGCCCCAGAACTAGACCCATGAGCATCACCTGCAATAACGGAAGTAACAACCACAGAGATAGCGGGAGGAATATGCATCGGAGCCACGACAACCTGAGGCACCAATGGAACATCCTCAACAATAGCATCTAAAGCATGAGAAGAAGATGATGGACATGAAGATGAACCAACACCAGAACCATCGCCTTGGAAGGAATCTCCTGTAATGGAGTGAAGAACCTCAAACTGATTACTCGAAGGAGGAGCCTGAGGAGTAACCTGACTAGAAGCCTGGCGGCGCCTACGTCTCTGCTGAACCCATCCTGGCACAGCACTCCCAGAACCAGGGCCACTAGAAGGAACCGAGCCATGTGGAACACCCTGAAGCTGACCCGAAGACCCTAGATCAGTAGTCGAAGAAGACTGAGGCCGCTTCCCCTGAGCTTTGGAACGGCCGTCAGAAAACTTGTAACCGGAACGAGAACAGCGCTGCACAGAATGACCTAACATCAGGCATTCCGTACAAAAATAGGGGACTGTCTCATAGACCACCCTCAAAGTCTGTCTGTAACTACCCCACCCCACCCAGATCTGATCCGGACGAGGTTGCAACACATCAATCTCAATGCAAATGCGGGCAAAAGAACCTCGAGAACCATCAGCTGTAATCTCATCCACCATAAGAGGGTTCCCGAGAATCTTACCGATCTGATAAAGACACTGCTTGTCATATAAATGCAGAGGTAAATCAAGAATCCGAACCCAAACCGGAGTAATCGATGACTCGGCCTCAAACTTAAACTCTGGTGTCCATTTGGAAAAACGAATCGAAACTTTCCCAATAGAAACCAACTTCTGAGACCATAACTTCAGAAAATCTTCCTCAACAGAAAAAATAATAACCAAAAAGCCTCGAGGAAGAAATTTCACAGTAAACGAGTCCATGAATCCAAAATGGGAAAAAGCAGTCAGGATAGCACTATTGGGTGTAACACCCCTGTTCCCTGTAACACGACCAATCAATGCAAATTTAAAAGGCACGGACAGTGAAGAAATAACCTGATCCGGGAATAAAATACCCGGGATGCCATCAACAAGAGTCGGCTCAGCAGGCCCCCCCAACAAGTCAGCAAACCCTGCAAAGCTCTGTTTGGCTGGAGGAGGAGCAGTGATATCTCGAAATGAAGCCAAAGAAGGGACTGTAGAAACCGGAACAGTGGTCGAAACAGCAGGATCAGAAGAACCAGAAGGTTTGACCACCGGTTGACCCCCGGACAAAGATGGCGAGGTGACCACCTGAACACCACTATCGACCAGGGATGACGATGGGAGCACAGAACTGGTGACCAAAGGAGACGAACCAGTCGATGACAATGGTGATCCACTCGACTTAAAGAAACCAAAAGGAATTTCGACTCCATTATGCATAATAGTACCTAACTGTTCCACATGAGCCGGCAGTTTCATCTGAGAAGGCGAACGAACTGTGGAACGCACCTGAGATCTAAACTGCCCAGTCACTGGGGAAGAAATAGACGACGAGACAGACACCAATGGAAGCGTCGTGGAGATATGAGTGGAGACCGGAGCCACGACCGATCCCGCCAGAACAAACGGAACAGCATCAGAAGAAGAAGCTACTGCCGTGTCACTGCCGCTGAGTTGACTCGGGGACTCGACCGAGTTCACCTGCGAGTGGCTGACCGGAGCAAAGCCGAAGGTCGATAACGAGGAGGAGACCACAGAACCGGTGGCCAAACACTTAGAATCGGTCAAACACGGGGCGAAATTGACGATTTTTGACGCTTGACTCGGCCGAACACCACAAATTTGGGCGTTTCCGATTGGCATGGAATTTCCCGAAATTGATTGAACCATGAGATTTCCCATGGTTTTTTGAGTACTTGGTAAAGAGGAATTGAATATCGGAGGTCGAACGCCGGAGTAATTAGAGAAAACAACCGGCGCAACATGAGCTTCATCAGTAGATCTGAAATTCCGGCCACTACCGGGATTTAAAGGTAACGGACCTTGGTTCAGTTGAAGCGCCTTTCCATGAGGATTACAGATCGGGGCTTGGATCGTAGAAAGATTACCTGAAACCGCCGGAATCGACGAAAACGTAGACGGCGGCGCGGTGAACAGTGGCGTCGCGACTTTACGGGTCGATTTGGGGTGGCTGTCGGACTCCGATTGAGCTGAAAATTGGACACAAGGTGCGAATTGAGAAGGCGATTCCAATGGTGTAATAATCGAGGCCGGACGATGAGCGGTTGCCGGGGCGATCGAATTCGCCGGAATTTGCGCTATTTTCGAACTTTTGGACGTGCAATTGGCTGAGCAAACTTGCTCCGATTGACCTGATATTTTGACAGTAGCCTCGTCTCTTCGAGGCGCACCTGATGGCACCATTGGCCGGCCAGAAACCGGCGCCGACACGTGTGCGATTTTTTGGACGATTTTGGGGTTTTTTGGGTCACTATTCACATCAGAGAAAATTATTTTTTCAGGGTTTAGGGTTTAGGGTTTAGGGTTTAGGGTTTAGGGTTTTTTTTTTTTTTTTTTTTTTTTTTTTTTTAAGAAAATTTTATTTATATACAACAAAAGCGCAGTACAAAGAAAGCCTGATGGGAGGGGGACTAGGCCAAGACCTCCGCAGAAAAAGGCTACAGAAGCATAACATCATAAAAAAAATAACGACATACTACAACAGGGCAACCCATAATAAAGCAAAACACAGAAAATAAAAACATCGGGCGCCCCGGAATACATCAGACAAACTAATAACACTGATGGGCAAGGAGAACTCTGCAGTGAACGCCCATCAGAAAATCATGTCAACCTGAATCAGGCGGTCGCCCATAGGGTAACCCCGCCTGACTCTTCTGAGATCTGTAAAACCGGCGCTTCTGAGAGCGCGTACGACCTGGTAGTGGCAAGGACTGACAAGCAGAAGTAGGAGGAAGAGTCAAATCAGCCTCTCGAGAACCACTCCCATGGTCGATCTGAAACGGAGTAATGGGACCACAAGCTGTAGGAACAACGAACTGTGCCGGAGAAGTGGAAACAAACATCGGGTCTGTCACAACTGGAACAACTTCAACCGGAGAAGAGCTTGCCCCAGAACTAGACCCATGAGCATCACCTGCAATAACGGAAGTAACAACCACAGAGATAGCGGGAGGAATATGCATCGGAGCCACGACAACCTGAGGCACCAATGGAACATCCTCAACAATAGCATCTAAAGCATGAGAAGAAGATGATGGACATGAAGATGAACCAACACCAGAACCATCGCCTTGGAAGGAATCTCCTGTAATGGAGTGAAGAACCTCAAACTGATTACTCGAAGGAGGAGCCTGAGGAGTAACCTGACTAGAAGCCTGGCGGCGCCTACGTCTCTGCTGAACCCATCCTGGCACAGCACTCCCAGAACCAGGGCCACTAGAAGGAACCGAGCCATGTGGAACACCCTGAAGCTGACCCGAAGACCCTAGATCAGTAGTCGAAGAAGACTGAGGCCGCTTCCCCTGAGCTTTGGAACGGCCGTCAGAAAACTTGTAACCGGAACGAGAACAGCGCTGCACAGAATGACCTAACATCAGGCATTCCGTACAAAAATAGGGGACTGTCTCATAGACCACCCTCAAAGTCTGTCTGTAACTACCCCACCCCACCCAGATCTGATCCGGACGAGGTTGCAACACATCAATCTCAATGCAAATGCGGGCAAAAGAACCTCGAGAACCATCAGCTGTAATCTCATCCACCATAAGAGGGTTCCCGAGAATCTTACCGATCTGATAAAGACACTGCTTGTCATATAAATGCAGAGGTAAATCAAGAATCCGAACCCAAACCGGAGTAATCGATGACTCGGCCTCAAACTTAAACTCTGGTGTCCATTTGGAAAAACGAATCGAAACTTTCCCAATAGAAACCAACTTCTGAGACCATAACTTCAGAAAATCTTCCTCAACAGAAAAAATAATAACCAAAAAGCCTCGAGGAAGAAATTTCACAGTAAACGAGTCCATGAATCCAAAATGGGAAAAAGCAGTCAGGATAGCACTATTGGGTGTAACACCCCTGTTCCCTGTAACACGACCAATCAATGCAAATTTAAAA
This sequence comes from Primulina tabacum, assembly GCF_025594145.1. NCBI lineage: Eukaryota > Viridiplantae > Streptophyta > Magnoliopsida > Lamiales > Gesneriaceae > Primulina > Primulina tabacum. The sequence continues at coordinate 31,357 of NW_027460037.1, forward strand.
GGCACGGACAGTGAAGAAATAACCTGATCCGGGAATAAAATACCCGGGATGCCATCAACAAGAGTCGGCTCAGCAGGCCCCCCCAACAAGTCAGCAAACCCTGCAAAGCTCTGTTTGGCTGGAGGAGGAGCAGTGATATCTCGAAATGAAGCCAAAGAAGGGACTGTAGAAACCGGAACAGTGGTCGAAACAGCAGGATCAGAAGAACCAGAAGGTTTGACCACCGGTTGACCCCCGGACAAAGATGGCGAGGTGACCACCTGAACACCACTATCGACCAGGGATGACGATGGGAGCACAGAACTGGTGACCAAAGGAGACGAACCAGTCGATGACAATGGTGATCCACTCGACTTAAAGAAACCAAAAGGAATTTCGACTCCATTATGCATAATAGTACCTAACTGTTCCACATGAGCCGGCAGTTTCATCTGAGAAGGCGAACGAACTGTGGAACGCACCTGAGATCTAAACTGCCCAGTCACTGGGGAAGAAATAGACGACGAGACAGACACCAATGGAAGCGTCGTGGAGATATGAGTGGAGACCGGAGCCACGACCGATCCCGCCAGAACAAACGGAACAGCATCAGAAGAAGAAGCTACTGCCGTGTCACTGCCGCTGAGTTGACTCGGGGACTCGACCGAGTTCACCTGCGAGTGGCTGACCGGAGCAAAGCCGAAGGTCGATAACGAGGAGGAGACCACAGAACCGGTGGCCAAACACTTAGAATCGGTCAAACACGGGGCGAAATTGACGATTTTTGACGCTTGACTCGGCCGAACACCACAAATTTGGGCGTTTCCGATTGGCATGGAATTTCCCGAAATTGATTGAACCATGAGATTTCCCATGGTTTTTTGAGTACTTGGTAAAGAGGAATTGAATATCGGAGGTCGAACGCCGGAGTAATTAGAGAAAACAACCGGCGCAACATGAGCTTCATCAGTAGATCTGAAATTCCGGCCACTACCGGGATTTAAAGGTAACGGACCTTGGTTCAGTTGAAGCGCCTTTCCATGAGGATTACAGATCGGGGCTTGGATCGTAGAAAGATTACCTGAAACCGCCGGAATCGACGAAAACGTAGACGGCGGCGCGGTGAACAGTGGCGTCGCGACTTTACGGGTCGATTTGGGGTGGCTGTCGGACTCCGATTGAGCTGAAAATTGGACACAAGGTGCGAATTGAGAAGGCGATTCCAATGGTGTAATAATCGAGGCCGGACGATGAGCGGTTGCCGGGGCGATCGAATTCGCCGGAATTTGCGCTATTTTCGAACTTTTGGACGTGCAATTGGCTGAGCAAACTTGCTCCGATTGACCTGATATTTTGACAGTAGCCTCGTCTCTTCGAGGCGCACCTGATGGCACCATTGGCCGGCCAGAAACCGGCGCCGACACGTGTGCGATTTTTTGGACGATTTTGGGGTTTTTTGGGTCACTATTCACATCAGAGAAAATTATTTTTCCCGGGTTTAAAAGGGTTTAGGTTTAGGGTTTAGGGTTTAGGGTTTTTTTTTTTTTTTTTTTTTTTTTTTTTTAAGAAAATTTTATTTATATACAACAAAAGCGCAGTACAAAGAAAGCCTGATGGGAGGGGACTAGGCCAAGACCTCCGCAGAAAAAGGCTACAGAAGCATAACATCATAAAAAAAATAACGACATACTACAACAGGGCAACCCATAATAAAGCAAAACACAGAAAATAAAAACATCGGGCGCCCCGGAATACATCAGACAAACTAATAACACTGATGGGCAAGGAGAACTCTGCAGTGAACGCCCATCAGAAAATCATGTCAACCTGAATCAGGCGGTCGCCCATAGGGTAACCCCGCCTGACTCTTCTGAGATCTGTAAAACCGGCGCTTCTGAGAGCGCGTACGACCTGGTAGTGGCAAGGACTGACAAGCAGAAGTAGGAGGAAGAGTCAAATCAGCCTCTCGAGAACCACTCCCATGGTCGATCTGAAACGGAGTAATGGGACCACAAGCTGTAGGAACAACGAACTGTGCCGGAGAAGTGGAAACAAACATCGGGTCTGTCACAACTGGAACAACTTCAACCGGAGAAGAGCTTGCCCCAGAACTAGACCCATGAGCATCACCTGCAATAACGGAAGTAACAACCACAGAGATAGCGGGAGGAATATGCATCGGAGCCACGACAACCTGAGGCACCAATGGAACATCCTCAACAATAGCATCTAAAGCATGAGAAGAAGATGATGGACATGAAGATGAACCAACACCAGAACCATCGCCTTGGAAGGAATCTCCTGTAATGGAGTGAAGAACCTCAAACTGATTACTCGAAGGAGGAGCCTGAGGAGTAACCTGACTAGAAGCCTGGCGGCGCCTACGTCTCTGCTGAACCCATCCTGGCACAGGCACTCCCAGAACCAGGGCCACTAGAAGGAACCGAGCCATGTGGAACACCCTGAAGCTGACCCGAAGACCCTAGATCAGTAGTCGAAGAAGACTGAGGCCGCTTCCCCTGAGCTTTGGAACGGCCGTCAGAAAACTTGTAACCGGAACGAGAACAGCGCTGCACAGAATGACCTAACATCAGGCATTCCGTACAAAAATAGGGGACTGTCTCATAGACCACCCTCAAAGTCTGTCTGTAACTACCCCACCCCACCCAGATCTGATCCGGACGAGGTTGCAACACATCAATCTCAATGCAAATGCGGGCAAAAGAACCTCGAGAACCATCAGCTGTAATCTCATCCACCATAAGAGGGTTCCCGAGAATCTTACCGATCTGATAAAGACACTGCTTGTCATATAAATGCAGAGGTAAATCAAGAATCCGAACCCAAACCGGAGTAATCGATGACTCGGCCTCAAACTTAAACTCTGGTGTCCATTTGGAAAAACGAATCGAAACTTTCCCAATAGAAACCAACTTCTGAGACCATAACTTCAGAAAATCTTCCTCAACAGAAAAAAATAATAACCAAAAAGCCTCGAGGAAGAAATTTCACAGTAAACGAGTCCATGAATCCAAAATGGGAAAAAGCAGTCAGGATAGCACTATTGGGTGTAACACCCCTGTTCCCTGTAACACGACCAATCAATGCAAATTTAAAAGGCACGGACAGTGAAGAAATAACCTGATCCGGGAATAAAATACCCGGGATGCCATCAACAAGAGTCGGCTCACAGGCCCCCCCAACAAGTCAGCAAACCCTGCAAAGCTCTGTTTGGCTGGAGGAGGAGCAGTGATATCTCGAAATGAAGCCAAAGAAGGGACTGTAGAAACCGGAACAGTGGTCGAAACAGCAGGATCAGAAGAACCAGAAGGTTTGACCACCGGTTGACCCCCGGACAAAGATGGCGAGGTGA